>NW_007253923.1:295907-340083 GCF_000164805.1 Carlito syrichta
GAAGCTTGTCAGTTTAATGAGGTCCCACTTGTCTATCTTATCTCTTATGGCCTGCGGGTTTCAGGTTTTGTTCAGGAATTGGATGCCAGTTCCAATTTCCATGAGGGTATGTCCTTCATTTTCTAAGGTTCTTATGGTTTGAGGTTTTACATTTAGGTCTCTGATCTATTTAGAATTAATCTTTGTGTATGGGAATAGATAGGGGTCTTATTTGAGTCTTCTGCATGTGATCAGCCAGTTTTCCCAGCACCATTTACTGAATAGGTTCTCCTCTCCCCAGTGGTGGGTGGTGGAGGCTTTGTCGAAGATGAATTGTGAACCACATTTTTAAATCCAGTACTCTTTTGACGGTTGGTTCCATGTTCTTGCTACTGAACAATGCTGAGATAAACATACGTGTGCAGGTATCTTTTTATAGAGTGATTTGAATTCCTCTGGGTAAATTCCCAGTAGGGGGATTGTGGGGTTTTATGGAAGGTTGATTTTTAGATCTTTTAGGGATCACCACACTGATTTCCACAGAGGCTGTACTAGTTTACACTCCCATTAACAGTGTAGAAGTGTTCCCTTTTCACCACATCCTCTCCAGCATCTGTTATTTTTTGAGTTATTGATGATGGCCATCCTGACTGGAGTTAGGTGGTATCTCAGTGTGGTTTTACTTTGCATTTCTTTGATGACTAGTGAGCCTGAGCATTTTTTTAATGTATCTGTTGACTGCTTGTATGCCTTCTTTTGAGAACTGTTTATTCATATCTTTTGCCCACTTTGTAATGGGGCTGCTTGATTTTTCTTTTCAGCATGTTTGAGTTCCTTGTAGATTCTAGATGTTAAGGCTTTTGTCAGATATACAGTTGGCAAATATTTTTTCCAGTCTGTGGGCTATCTCCCTGCTCTCTTGATGGTTTATCTGACTTTGCAGAAGCTTGTCAGATTGATGAGGTCCCACTTGTCTGTCTTATCTCTTATGGCATGGGCACCTAATTGTTGTTTTTATTTATTTATTTATTTTTTTGCCTCATTGTTTTAAATTTTCATCTTTAGAATGCAGTTGGGTCTATATATATATTTTTTATCTGAGCACAGCTTTTTCTGTGTCTGTAGATCTTGGTATAAAGTATACAAAGAATTTTTTATTGCTTTCTTTATGATTTATAGTTTCTTTTTATATTTTCTGTTTTATCCAAAAATTTGCCATGAAACTATCTTAATTCCAAAATTTAAGATTTTCTTTGGATTACCTTTGCATTAGTCATTTC
This sequence comes from Carlito syrichta, assembly GCF_000164805.1. Taxonomy (NCBI): domain Eukaryota; kingdom Metazoa; phylum Chordata; class Mammalia; order Primates; family Tarsiidae; genus Carlito; species Carlito syrichta. The sequence goes on from NW_007253923.1 coordinate 297,167, forward strand.
TTCTTTTATTGAATTTTGTTTGACATGGACTACCAAATCCTATTACTTTAAATTTTTAAAAATAAGATATTCTTGTGGCCAAGTACATGATTGATTTTTATGACTATTCCAGGGACATAGAGAGAGTGAATAGTTTTTGTTTGATAGATTTGGGTTCTAAATATAATACAAAAATATATAGACCCAACTGCATTCTAAAGATGAAAATATAATAATATGATCCGGTGCAGTGGCTCATACCTGAAATCCCAACACTTTGGGAGGCCAATGCAGAAGGATTGCTTGAGCTGAGTTCGATACCAGCCTGGACAACATAGTGAGACCTCGTCTCTACAAAAAATAAAAAAAATTAACTGGGTGTGGTGGCACATGCCTGTAGTCCCAGCTATTCAGGAGGTTGACACAGGAAGATTGTTTGAGCCAAGGATTGGAAGCTATAGTGAGCCATAATCGTGCTACTGCACTGTAGCCTGGACAACAGAGTGAGATTCTGATTCCAAAAAAAGTAAATAGATAGATAGATAATATAACTTTTGCTGATTTGTTTATTTATTTTTAACATCCTTGGTTTTTTGTTTTTGTTTGTCTACTTGATCTGTCTAAATATGAAACAGGCATAATGAAATTTCTCATTATGTTTGAAATGTTATTAAGTTCTCTATACATTTCTAACAGTCTTTTCTTAAATATTTTGCTGCCATAAGAACTTATAGCACACAAGTTTATAACTCATACTGTATTCCCAAATTATGCTTATGCCTTGTCTCAGTACATAATGTTCCCCTCTTTTCTTGTTTAATACTTTACAGTGAAAATTTTGGCCAGGTTTGGTGGCTCAGCCTGTAATCCTAGCGCTTTGGGACACCGAGGTGAGTGGATTGCCTAAGCCTGCAGGTTCGAGACCCACCTGGGCAACTTGGCGAGACCTCATCTCTACCATAAATCAAAAATTAGCCGGGTGTGGTAGCGTGCGCCTGTAGTTCCAGCTACTTGGAAGGCTAAGGTGGAAGGATCGCCGGAGCCCAGCAGGTCGAGGCTGCAGTGGCGGAGACACTGCACTCCAGTCTGGGCGATGGGGTGAGACTCCAACTCAAAAAAAAAAAAAATTTTTTTAAATGTTGTTTGATGTTAGCTTCTGTCTTAAAAAAAAATAGTTGTTTGGTGCCCATTCCTCTAATTAATTAATTCATATCCTCACTATTTTAAACATGTTTAGTAAACAGCATAGGGCTGGTTTCTCCTCCTCTCCCCATTGAATAGTCTCTGATTTTTAATGGGGACTCAGTCATTTCACATTTATTGCAATGACTGACATACATGACTTTGTTCCTCTTATGCCTACTTTTAAAAAAATTTATTTTAGATGAAGGAAAAGAAACAAATCTTCATTACAGGATTCCAAATAATATATATAGATACTCCCCCTTCCAGCAGTTGGGGTTTAATTACAGCCTCGTTTCCCACCGCCTTGATGGTTGTCTAAATTTAGTGAGTGGCTTCCAAAGAAAAGAATGGGGAAGAGAATGATGATAACTTTATAGTGGAGAACCCTGGCAGACATGACATGACGTTGAAGGCTCACAGCATCACTGACGTTTTATGGACATTGTGCACCTCTGATATAATGTGAGGTAAATGGCATTTTAGTTTCAAGGTATTTTTTCCAAAAACCCATAACCCATCTAACCATGGGAAAACACCAGAAAGACCCAGATTAGAGATTCACAAATTATTTTCTATTGTTATGCTTTCATATTTGTCGGTTTGCTCAAACTTCTCTTTAGTTCCCCATCCATCACCTCCTTTTGTGAATTTGAAAGTTCTGCTTTGCCTTCCTTTTTATTAGCACTTGGTTTGCTTTTTGTACATTAATAGTATGACACATATTTCTTAGTATTATTTGAAAACACTGTATCAACTCTCTCCTGCACCAAGGTGCACATTTGTCCCTCCAATATATTTTATCCTCAGTTTCATTTCACCCTAATAAGATGAGAACTCCAGAAAGTTTTCATTTTTCTTCTTCTATCTTAACTGCTGGGTTTTGCTACTTCTAGGCTTTAAAGTACTGTTAGTCCAGACAATTATTTCCTTGTAGTATATACCTTCTATTTCAAGATTTCTTTCTAAACACATACATTTCATACTCTTAGACAGCTCATTATTATCCACATAGATTTATTCACATATTATTACACAGCTCATCGCTTACCCTGTTTCTTCACTTGTTTTTTTCTTGCCTTTTGAAGTGTCTGTTCTAGTTCACCTGTTTGCCAGAGTCCCTCTTAGATTTTTAAAAGATGTAGGTAGTATGATTGAAAAAAATACCAAGTTGTTTGCCAGAGTCCGTTTTAGACTTTTAAAAAATGTAGCTAGTATGATTGAAAAAAATAATTTTTAATTAAAAATTAAAAACATCTCTGTTGAGATATAATTCATGCAAACAGTTGTGTGCATTTTAAAATATTCAGTCATGCAATGACCACTACAATGTAACTTTTTAGAACATTTTCACCCCCTGCCCCAAAATACCTATGCACATTAGCAGTCATTTCTTTTTGTTGCTGTTGTTCTTTAAAATTTTTTTTTTTTTTTTTGAGTTGGAGTCTCATTCAGTCGCCCAGACTGGAGTGCAGTGGCCGCTCCCGGCCACCGCAGCCTTGACCTGCTGGGCTCCGGCGTCCGCCTCAGCCTTCCAAGTAGCTGGAACTACAGGCGCACGCTACTACACCCGGCTGATTTTTGATTTATTGTAGAGATGAGGTCTCGCCAAGTTTCCCAGGCGGGTCTCGAACCCGCGGGCTCAGGCAATCCACTCACCTCAGCCTCCCAAAAGTGCGGGATTACAGGCTGAGCCACCGAGCCTGGCTTAAAAAAATTTTTAAAAAAAAATTTTTATTTTAAAGATGTGGGGTACAATTCAGGGTTAGGTACACAAGTGGTCATCATATAGGTGAAAGCGGTAATTTTTTATTCCCATGCCTCTTACCTTCACCAGCCCCAGGCAATCACTGATATATTCTGTCTCTATAGATTTGCCTATTCTGGGCATTTCATTTAATGAAATTATACAATACACAGTCGTTTGTGGCTGACTTCTTTCACTTAGCACAGTATTTTTAAGGTTCATCTATGTAATGGAATGCAACAATACTTCATTCTCTTTTTATTGCCAGTAACATTCCATATATGAAAATGCAACATTTGGTTTACCCATTTACCAGCTGATCGACATCTAAATTGTTTTTACTTTTTTATTATTATGAATAATGCTCCTTTGGGCACTCATGTGCAAGATTTTGTGTGAATAAATGTTTTCATTTTTCTTTGGTATATACCTAGCAAAAGAATTGCTGGATCATATCATCACTCTATGTTTAAGTTTTTGATGAGCTGCCAAACTATTTTCCATGTGGCCATACTATTTTATATTTCCATCACCAATGTATGAGAGATTCAATTTCTTCCCATCCCTTTGACATTTGTTATTGTCCGCCTTTTGATTATAACCATCCTAGTGGGTGTGAAGTGGTATTTTGTTGTAGTTTGCTTTGCATTTCCCTAATGACTAATGATGAGCTCTTGACATTGAGCTTATTTATGTGTTCATTGACCATTTGAATATACCTTCTTTGGAGAATCATTTATCTTTTGGAGATCTTAGAATCATCTATCTTCTTTGGAGAATCATCTAACTGCATTCTTCTCCAGCAGTTCTATTTTTGTAGGAGTTTAAAAATATATTTTTGATAAAAGTCTCTTATCCAATATACGATTTGCAAGTTTTTTTTTCTCATTCAGTAACTTGTCTCTTCACTTTCTTGATGGTGTCCTTGAAGCACAAACCTTTTTTTTGTTTGTTTGTTTGAGTCGGAGTCTCACTGTCACCCAGGCTGGAGTGCAGTAGCATACTCACGGCCACCACAGCCTCGGCATGCTGGGCTCAGGTGATCCTTCTGCCTCAGCTTTCCAAGCAGCTAGAACCACAGATGCACACCACTATACCCGGCTAATTTTTAAATTTATTGTCAAGTCTAGGTCTCGCCAAGTTGCCCAGGTTGGTCTTGAACCCCTGGGTTCAGGCAATCCTATTGCCTCTACCTCCCAAAGTCCTGGGATTACAGGTGTGAGCCACCATGCTCGGCTGAACATTTTGATAAAGTCTACTTATCTATTTTTGTTCATTTGTTGCATATGATTTTGGTGTCATAACTAGGAAACCATTGCTTCACTCAGATCATAAAAACTAACTCATTTTTTTTTCTAGTTGTTTAAAGTTTTAACTCTTATGATCCATTTTGAGTTGATTTTTTTGGATGATATCAAGTAGGGTTCAAACTTTATTCTTTTATTTTCTTTCATGTGCATAACCTTCCCAGGTCCTTTTCCTAAGATGAGCTACAGGGGTGATAAACCCTGATTCCCAGCATATTTCCATGCATTTTCCTTTCGTTCTAAGAGGTGAATTGTTTTGACTGGGTGTAGGATCTCGGTTGCAGTCTCCTAGTGTCTGTGGACGTCATTTTACTGTTTTTCATCTTCTAAGGTTACAATAAAGAAATCTGATGCCAGTCTGATTGTTTTTCCCTTACAGAGCTTATGCTCTTATCTGAATGCTTGGTAGGCTTTTCTTTTTACTCAGTTTGGAATGTTACTCGGATATTCCTTGGTGTGTCTCTTTTTTCTTCAATCGTGTCAGCACTCAAAGAGGCCTTACTTATTATAACTGTGTTTTTTGTTTTTGCTTCTGAAACATCTGTATTTCACATATTGAATCTCCTGGATATATTCTTCAAGTCTCTTACGCTCTCCTTTCTCCTTTCTGATTTCCATTCCCCTGCTTTTTTTTTTTTTTTTGAGTTGTGGTTTCACTCTGTCACTCATGCTGGAGAGTGCAGTGGCATGATCACAGCTCACCACAGCCTTGACCTCCTGGACTCAAGCGATTCTTCCACCTCAGCCTCCCGAGTAGCTGGAACAACAGGCAAATGCCACCATGCCTGACTAATTTTTGATGTTTTTTGTAGAGATGAGGTCTTGCTATGTTACCCAAGCTAGTCTCAAACTCCTGGGCTCTAGCAATCCACCTGCCTTGACCTTCTAAACTGCTGGGATTACAGGCATGAGCCACTGTACCTGGCATGATTTCCATTTCTTTATGTATATATTTTCCCTATGCTTAAAACTATATTTCTTATAGTTTATCACCCAGGCCACTAATTCGGGTCTCAACAGTGGCCACCTTCTGCTATAATTTCTTTTCTGAATCTTTGAGTTGAGGCTTTGTTTAGACTTCAAAAGACTATTTTGCTGTTGTTCCTGCTGTTGTGTGTGCTAGACTGAATCTCATTGAGAACTCATGATTTTTATATTCAAGATATTGGCATTCTTCTCCAGCAGTTCTGTTTTACTATGCATGTGTCAGTTTCTTCTGATGACTATCTGTCTCTCTCTGGCAGCCGGCTAAGAGACATTGCAGCTCCCTGAGGCCTGGGACTGCTGTTTATGTCCTCAATGTGGCAGCAGCTTCGCAGTGTCCAGGCAGGGTTGTGTTTCACCCTGTGGGCTGGAAGAGCGTGTGGAAGTTGGTACATTGCCAAGGCCCTGGAGGAGGCCTCTTTGCTCAGTAGTTTTTTCATGCTCTCCCAGGTTCTGCCTACTAATCCTATCCTTCTTGGGCTCCTGGGTCCAGGAAACCCAGGCTGCCGCCCCCAGCTCTTATCATGATCCCCTGCATTACGTTCCCACTCTGGAACTCCAAGTTCTGGCTTCCCTGTGCTCCTGTTCAGTCCACTGTGGAGAAAGTCTGCAGAGATTCCACAGTACCCAAATCTTCACCTAAGTCTGCTGTCCATGAGCCCCAATAGCCATTAGAATTGAAAGAGGCAGAAAGATTGAAAGCGTCACTGAAGCTAGGAGCATGGAGTTCAGATCACCATCTTCCCAGGACTTTTTGCCACTGATTACACCATTTCAATTTTAATTGCTAATTTATTTCTCTGCCTCCCCAAGTAGCGTATGTCCTCTTAGGCCTGGGCTTGAGTCATGTTTGTTTTTGTACATCTAGCACCTGGCACAGTACATGAGGCATAATGGAATTTCATTAGCTGTATTTGGAATGAATGAGTGCAAATGTGAAATTGCAATGAATGACTTGATCAGGTCTCAGAAATCCATGCAGACTCTTGTATTGCAAACAAACCCTCTGACCCAGGTAATTTAGACAGAGAGGACTTTATTGAAATGATATTGGGAGAGTCCCAGAACGGAGAAAAGCCTAGAGAACTAGGTAGGGGAATGGGCAGGAGTCAAGGCACCTCTGGAGGGTCAGGAATCTAGAAGTTAAGACTGGGAAGGCAGCAGGAGCATGTCGGGCAGCGTTAAAGGAGTGAGTGAACGTCCCCAGTGTTTTTTTTTTTCCTTCATGTCTTCATATTGCTCACTCAAGATTCAATGTCCTGGGAGAGAATCTGTTAGCTGTATCACTATATGACAAACATGGCAGGCAGGATCTGACCCACTGGCTTCCACAGAGGAGGCTGGCACTTGAATTTCCATGTCACCAAAGTTACCCACAGCGGGGTGACTTATTCTCCTGAGGGGACAGGAGTGTGTTAGGAAGGGGAAGATAGTGCTGGGTGACCACAAAACAACATATATTCCCAACAAGGAAGTATTTTAGAAGATAGGTCTCTGATTTCCAAAGTGGTATAAATGGTCCCTTTCTCACCCTCACCCTTTCTCCCTGCTGGTGGAGCTCCTGACGTGACTGCCAAGGCTAGGGTGAGGGAGGAGAGAGGAAAGGGTTGGCCAAACTGTTCCCACACCCTCACCCTCCACCTGCATCCTATAGCCTCTGCTGCTCTAAGTGTAACTTGTTACCATAGGAGCCAAGGGACTTCCAAGAACTTGTTTTAAAGAGAGGCCAATGGGCTCCTGTGGCCCTGTGGTCAACCTTGGTACTACTGCTTCTCTCATAAAAATGGTGTAGATGACATTTCAGTTCTTAAATTAAACAGGCTTTTGTGGGTTGGCTAGAGATCCTAGTCACTAAGTGCTACTAGTTTCCAAGCAACCTTCTGTCTTAGTCTGTTTGGGCTGCTATAACAAAATACCATAGACAAAATACCATGACTTATATACAACAGACCTTTATTTCTCACAGCTCTGGAGTCCGGAAAATCCAAAATCCTTGCACTGGCAGATTTGGTGTCTGATGAGGGCCTGCTTCCTCATACACAACCATCTTCTCTCTGTAACCTCAGTTAGTAGTAGGGGTGAGAGACCTCTTTGGGACCTCTTTTATAAGGGGCCTGATCTCATTCATGAGGGCTCTACCTTCACAACAAAGTCACCTCTCTAAGGCTCTACCTCCTAATACCATCACAGCGGGTGTTAGGATTTCAACTATACATTTGGAGGGTGGTACAAACATTCAGACCATGGTACCTTCCTTTCTACACACATGTTTAATAAGTGCCAAAATAGACAGCCCTTTTCTTCACAGAACTTACAGTCTGTTGGGAAGAAACAGATTTGAAACAAACAGCCACACAACTAAACATGTATTAGAAAATTGGTACAATATGGTACATAATAAGTAAAGGGTGTCATGACAGGGACCTAATTAGGATGAGGAAGATATGAAAAGGCCTCTTAGAGGAAGTGAGTGATAAACTGAAGACCTGAATGATGGAAAGGTAGTGCCTAGGCAAAGTGCCTCATTCTCAGATTTTCATCTCATGGCCAAAAGTTCTGTGGTGTCATGTAGTTCTCAGCCATGGCTTGATTTTCAGGTATGGGTGTGTGTGTTGGGGGAGGCATTCTTGTTGTTGTCATTGTTACAATGATTTGGGAGTATACTAGCAGAATTTAGTGCCCAGAGGCAAAGATGCTAAATGCTTGCAACTTGCAAGATGATTCCGAATAACAAAGAACTGTCCTGCACAAAATCCCAAGGGCACTTTTATCTGAGAAACCATGTAGGCTGAGGTCAGTCTCATGGCAGCCGACCTCATCAGAAGGAGAACTACTTAGCGAGGGTTGCTCAAAAAGTCTCGGGATGGAACACAATTCGCACAGCTTGAGTCCTCTATCTGTCTCTGAACCAAGCACAGTGACTGGGGATGGAATGGCGACTCAGAGTGGAGAAGGGGTGAATCTGCCAAGGAAAACTGTGGTGCTGTTGGCCAAAGAAGGGAACTACTTCTGGGCAGACAAAGCAGCAGATGTCCGCTGTGTAAATTAGAAGGGCAGTGGTTCAAGAGGAAGCTGCATGGGTGGGTAGGGACCAGACCATTCAGGGCTTTGACAAGCATTGGAGACTTCCTTTGTGGGCCTGGGGATTCAGTGACAGGCTTTAAGCAGCAGAGAGAGAGTGACGTAATCTGTGCTAAACTTTGTCCCCTTGTACATTTAGATTTTGTGGGCATCTTGCCCACACCTTCCTTCATGGAAGAAGCACTGTGTCCCCTACCTTTCTCACCTTCTCCTTATATCTTTTTATGTGTAGATTCCACTGTCTTCTACCCAGAGGTAAAGAACAAAAGCAGAACTGTGCTCTGGGAAAGCACCATGTTTCCACTGGCTTCTATCATGTGTAGTTGTATGAACCACATGTATTACATTTCAGAATTTGCTATCTGCTCTGGAGATAAGAGTTAGACTTGAGCTAGTGTTCCTGTCCCACGAAGTCATTGGTTTAACCCGATTAACTGCCTGGTGGAAAATCTCTCTCCATCCCAGCAATGTGTATGCCATCTTGGCCAAATCTAGGGCATTGCCAACATTTCTTTGCAAATGTCATTAGCAGTGACTGCTTCCGTCTTCTCCCAGGTCATTAATGAGAGTGTTAGCTGAGGTCATTTCTGACAGACCTTTTGCTTCCAACCAGATGTGGTTCTCAATTATTCCTGGTTATGCAGTGTTTTCCCTCGACAGCATTCTACTTAGATGAGAGCATTAAAAAACGGGCCAGTGCCATTTGCATTACAACTTTTATGGAAGTCCTCGTCAAATGTATCACTCACACCCACATAGTGTCGCTGCACTCCTGTCACCTGCTTGGTCTTCCCTGCCATCCCTTTCAAACTCTTCCTATTGCTATTCTTCTAACAGTGGTTTGTTGTTGTTATGCAATGAAATATACACAACATAAAAGTTACTATGTTAATCACTTTAAGTGTACAGCTCAGTAGTGTTAAATATATTCATATTTTTGTGTATCCAACCTGCAGAAGTTTTCCATCTTTTGAAAAAAGAAACTTTATACACATGGGATAACAACTATTCATTGTCTCCTTCCCTGTCCCTGGCAGTCATCATTCTACTTTCTGTCCTGACTCCTCAAGGTCCCTCATATAAGTGAAATCGTACGTTTGTCTTTTTGCGACTCACTTATTTCACTTAGCATAATGTTCTCAAGTTTTATCTATGTTATAGCATGTGTTAGAATTTTTTCTCTTTTTTAGGGCTGAATAATATTCCAATGTGTATAAATACCACATTTTGTTTGTCTTGTCCTCTGTCGAAGTATACTTGAGCTACTTTCACCTCTTAGCTATTGTGAATAATGTTGTTTTGAACATGGATGTAGAAATATCTTGTTTGAGTCTCTGCTTTCACTTCTTTTGGGTAATGTACACAGGAGTGAAGCAGCTGATTATACAGTAATTCTATTTTTAATTTATTTGAGGAAATATTAAATTTTATTTTTTGAGAAATTATCATACCCTTTTCCATAGTGGCTATATCATTTTGCATTCCTACCAACAGTGCAAACAAATTCCAATTTCTCCACATCCTCACCAATACTTGTTATTTTCTGGTTTTTTTTTTTTGCTTGTTTGTTTTGTTCTAGTAGCCATCCTAATGGGCTTGTGGTGATAGTCCATGGTGGTTTTGATTTACATTTCCCTAATAATTCATGATGTTGAGTGTTTTAAAAATGTATTTGTTGGTTATTTGCATATCTTTTTCAGAGAAATGTCTATTCAAGTCCTTTGCCCATTTTTCAGTCAAGTTCTTTATTTCTCGTTGTTGTTGAGTTATAGGAATTCTTTATATATTCTGGATATTAATTCCTCACCAGATATATGATTTGAAAAGATTTTCTCCCATTCCATAGGTTGTCTTTTCACTCTGTTAATTGTGTCCTTAGATGCATAGAAGTTCAAAATAGTGATATAATCACCTAACAGGCTTTATAATTTTAGAAAGTATCACTTTTCTTTTAAAAACTACCATTCTTCTTTGTACCCAGTCACTCTGCCCTGGCTGTACTCATCAACTAAAAATGACAGTTTCCTAGAAAACCAATATTCGTCTGTGGGTGGATTCAACAAGTATTTGTTGATCATGCTAGGGTGGAAATGAACTTTTTATTAACTGAATTTAACATCTAAGAATATTTTGGGCAAACGGTTTCTCATTCCCTCACTTTTGTCATGAAATTTCTTTTTCTGTATCATTCAATTCTGATTCTTTCAACTTTATTAAGGATAGCATCTCTGAATCATAAGTTTTGTGATCAATTTTTACAATATGAAAGAAATCCCAGTAAAAACTTGAAATGAGAAAAAGAAGTGGGATAGGTGGTTTTTCACTTTGCTTGGGAAAATTAAGAAGTGGCAAGGGTTAGTGAACGTTCCCTGTAGTAATTAAAACTGTGTAGCGTTCTGCAGGTAACCATTGTCCCAAAGACCTTTTGTAGGAAATATTGTTATTCCCACTTTAAGGATGACAAAACTGACACTAAAGAGAGAGAGGTATCTCGTTCAGCTTCACACATTGTTTATGCACATAAACACCATAAACTTTTGACTATTCTGTGCCAGTTCTCCAAGGAGTTATTTAAAATTCTTTTAGAAAATGCCTCTTCCTTTTACCTCATTTCTCTCATTCCACCCTGCCTCTGTGTCACAAAACTGATAATAGCTTATCCACCACATGCAGGCATTGTATCATAAACTTCGCAGGCATTATTTCATCAATCCACACCTCACGTCCGAGGCAGCCTGAGGCTCAGAGAAGCTGAGGAATTTTGCTCGAGATCACACTTCTGGGAAGACATAGAGCTGGAATTTGTACCGGAGTCTGTCTGATTACAGAGCTTTCCCACCTGAAGTGTAGATCATGAAAGAGAAGATAATTCAAATATTAAGATAAGCTACCCTCTACTTAAATTGCCTTTATCACAAAGTAATTTGAATAGTATTTATGTATTTATTTATCTTAAGTCAGGATCTCACTCTTTTGCCCAGGTTGGAGTGCCGTGGCATGATCCGGGCTTACCGCAACCTCTACCTCTTGGGTTCAGGAAATCCTTCCAACTCAGTCTCCTGAGTAGCTGAGACTACAGGTATGTCCCATGCCTGGCTCATTTTTGTATTTTTTGTGAAGGGCTCATTATGTTGCTAAGGCTGGTCTTGAATTTCTGGGCTCAAGTGATTCTCCAGTCTCCCCAAGTGCTGAGATTAGAGGTGTGAGCTTCTGTGCCTGGCCTGGCTAGGAAATTTGTTTAGCCAAAAAAAAAAATTCCACTGCTTAAATTAACTCTACAAACTACCATTGAAGTGGAAGAGCAGTGTCTGTCCATTCCAAACAAGATGGAAGGCAGGTACACTACAAAAAGGAAGCAGGAAGGGAAAGAGAGTATACTTGGAAGGATAAGAAACAGAATAACACAAGGTAACAGAAAAGTTAGCTAGAGTGGTGATCTTGTTGATTCGTCAGTGTGCTGTGAAGCCCTGAAGCTAAGGCGAGAACTCTCTTTCCCTTGTGTAGATGGCTTCACAGAACCCAAGCTTGATGTTAGATCAGAACTCATGTTTTAATTACATTGGATTTAACCACACACAAATAGACCCAACTGACTGTTGTGAGCAATGATTCCACTGACCTTTCCAGCCTTACTCTGGGATAGCAAATGTCTGGGTTCCTTTGAGGTAATTTTGTATTCAAATTTTCTGTTCCAGCAGACTCATAAGGACACTTATACTTGTCAGCTCATGTGCTCTGATTCCTGGTACTCGAAGCTCTGCCAAAGGATTGATTCACCCTTGCTGCATGTTCCCAGGCCTAGTGCATCAGTAGAAATTTGATGAATGTTTGTTGACAGAAATTGCTACTAATCATGTAATGTAATTGAGTTTCAGAAAACACTAGTTTTCACTCTAAAGCTGTGTTCAGAATCTATGTGGTAAGATCACCTCGTAATGAGGTCAGGTTTCTTTTTTCTTCAGTGACTCAGTCTCTTGGGGGGATCTAAGATGGAGCCTTTAGATGCTGAAGTCCTTTCCAAAGAGAGTAGGGCTTTGAGGAAGACTCAGGAGAAAGAATCTCTGTAGTAAGAACCTGATAAAAGTCCCACCCTTGGGAAAGATCTGGCTGTCCTATCCTCCCTATCCTGGACAGGATCCCTGGTAATGCTGCCGAGGAATCTAAGACCTTCAGCCCTCCTACTTCCTACCCTCAAAGTGTGTCTTCAGCCTGTGAATACCTCTAGCTCTCAGTCAGAGCCCCGACTTTCACCATAAAGAAGTCACTGCAGGTCCCTGAAAACCCTGGGGGTTCACTTCCTGGAAGTTTTGTAGGAAGGCAACTTTTTTGACTTCTCCAGTAGCTACTAGAGCTCTCTGATCTCTCTGTCACCATCTGAACTTCCCCTTGCCACCAGCCCCCAAGACAGGAGGGGAGTCAGGGTCAGGGAGAAATTGTTCCTGGCAGCCACAGTGGAAACTTTTGTGTGTATCTCTTTACAGAAGCACTTTGAGAAGGGACGCAAAGCTCTGGAGTATTCTCTCAGGCCCGCTGGGATCTCCAGTTACTATTTCTCTGGGGGAGTGCATTGAGTCACACATCACCACTAACAAATTTTGTACCCGCACAGATAGGAATGCCTGTGTGCCTGGAACATCATGTTGTACAGAAGATTAATATTAAAATGGGCAGAATGTTTCTGTTCCTATGGGCATGAGCTACTCTGTAGCTCAATTTAAAGCCTTTGGGGAATAAAGAGGTGCTTCAAAACCTGACTATACCAACCTGTTCAACACAGCGAGACCTTATCTCTACAAAATATCAAAAAATTAGCCGGGCATGATGGTGCATGCCCTGTAGACCCAGCTACTCAGAAGGCTGAGGTGGAAAGATCACCTGTGGCCAGGAGGTTGAGGCTGTAGTGAGCTGTGATCATGTCACTACACTCTAGCCTGGGTAGCACAGTGAGACCCCAACTCGAAGCAAACAAGCAAAAAACCTGACTATGCCTCAGAATTACCTGGGAAGCTTGTTAAAAATGTGGAGTCCTCACCGGGCATGGTGGCTCACGCCTGTAATCTCAGAACTTTGGAAGGCGGAGGCAAGAGGGTTGCCTAAGACCAGCCTGGGCAACATGGCGAGACTTCATCTCTACAATAAATTAGCCGGATGTGGTTCCAGCGACTTAGAAAGCTGAGGCGGAAGGATTGCCTGAACCCAGCAGGTTGAGGCTGTGGTGACCATGAGCATGCCACTGCATTACAGTCTGGGCAGCAGAGTGAGACTCCGACTCAAAAAAATAAAATGTGGAATGTTGAGACTCATCCTAAGATACTCTGATTCGGAGGGACTAGGGTGGGAACCAGACATGTGTTTATAAGGTGTTCCTCAGGTAGATTGGAGGCAGTCACTGGTTAACAGATAACTACATGTGAAGAGAGTTCCTTTCAAAACAGAGCTTTGCACATCTATTGCATGATGTTGTGGAAGAGTATTGGTTCTGGGTCAGAGGATGTGGTCAAATGTTAGTGCAGTCAGTATTTGTAGAGTGTAGTGGAGCAAATCAAGGGGAAAAAACCAGAAAACTTGAAGAGGTTAAACTATTCATCTAACTAATTTAGGTCACATGGGACATAAGGCCACTTCCCAAAGGACAGAGGAGAATCAAAAGGAGTAAACTAGACTTTGGAGGTGGCAGGAGTTTTGTTTGGAAGTTTAGAGAAAGTGGAGATTGGAGGAGGTCTTTGTGGTACTGTGGGAAGATTTTAGGAAGATGGGCAAAATGAGTTTCTGTTTTGCAATGTAGTTGACTTCATTAAAGACCTGTGTAAGTTCTTAATGTCATTGGGTTTGGATTTGTATTTGTTTTGGATGTGATACCATGCTGAGATTGCCTGTAGGCTACCCAGTTTTACTTAGATTATAGATGTAAAAACATTGCCCTTGCAGAATTGTTATAAGGAATTGAGAAACCCTACTTGAAAATGTCTGTTAAATAGTAGATGCAAAAAAAAAAGGTGGATTAGCATTATTATGGACTACCTATTACATACTACATGATGTGCTGGGCAATGAGGATACAGAGGGTGAACAAGGAACTCACAATATAAGGAAGTCATGTCAGTTAACTTTTAATTTTAACACAGGTATGCACTCCAGAAAGTCTTGTGTATGACTCAGACACTGCCAGGTACCTGACTGCACAGGCTTTGAACGAAAGTCTAGGAGGGTTAGAACCATGTAATTAAAAATCTGGCCAGATTCAGGAGTGCCTGAGATCGAAAGAACCTTAAAGAGCATCGATTTCATTTTCTACACTTTACTGATGTGGAACTGAGGCCTGCACAGGGAAAAGAGTTAAAACTCTTAATACATTGTTACTGTTTTATTAAGTATTTAAGGATGTGGTCATTATTTATAGGGCATTGCTAGAAACTATTGTGACATAAACCTTTCTTCATAGATAAAGCATAAAATGTCAGTGCAGAAGTTTAAGAATCATCTTCTTCGAATTGCTTATTTTAGTAATGAGGTACCTGGGGGCATATTTTATTTGTTTACTGCTGAGTCATAGTTTGTAAGTTATTGCATCTAAGGAATATTTGGAATAATTGGAGGTTGGTAAGTGATAGTACTGCAGACTTGAAGTTTTTTATCTTTTAAACAATATTAATAAACTACTGCTCAAATATATTTCCTTTCTTTTCTCGACTGGTTTTATTTGGCCAAGTAACTACAAGTCAACTGGAATAAAGAAAACTGAAAAATGTTTGGATATAAGATATGTCTATTCATAGAGAAAGGATATATGTGTAAGTCAAAACACATACGGAGGTAGTGACATAATGCCTAATAATGGCTTGAGCAGTGAAGATATATAATACTCTCAGGTAGCAAGAAGACTGGAGGTGGAGGATTATGGGTTTGGTGTGTTGGCTTGATCTGTCATAAGAGACCCATGCTTTGGAAAACCTTTCTGCTCCACTATCCTCAGCATATTGGCTCTTGGTTGACAAGAGCCTCAAATGACTGCCTTAGCACCAAGGATCATGTGCTACGTACTCACATTAACAAAGAAAAATATGCACCAGACTATCTCACGATCTCTCTGTTTATCATGATGCAAAAGCCTTCCCAGATTCCACCAGCAGAATTTTGCTGGTTCTTTTGACTAGATCTGTGTCACTGTTGCAGTCCCCAGCAAGGAGGAATGAGATCGCCTCAGTGACTCAGACCTATATAGTTCACTCCTAGGTCTGAAGGAGTGTCCCTCTTTCTTTAAGATACTAATTCTCAAACAATTTGAAATTCTATAGACTAAAACAAACAAACAAACAAACAAGGCTAGAAATAGCTATTGAGAGAGGAAACATGGTGTTGGCTCCACTATAGGTGAGACACAAAGACCATGTGCTTTTTTGAAGTAGTACTGCATGTTGTTAAGTGTTTTGTATTGTATTTTAGTTGTGGGGTTCATGTGAGGATTTACTACCTAAGTAAATTGTGTGCAGTGAGGTCTGGGCTTCTAGTGAGCCCTCTCTCGATCTGCTAGTGGACCTGGAACCCAGTGTGTGATTGTGTGCCCTCTGTCCCTCCTCCCTTCCTCCCTCCTTTAGCACTGTCCCATCTTTAGTGTCTGTTGTTCCCACCTTTGTGCTCATATATTCAGTGATCCAGGCCAGCTGATGAGTAAGAACCTGCGGTACTCAGTTTTTTGTTTCTGTGATAGATCACTTAGAATGATAGCCTCCAGCTGCATCCATGTTGCTGTAAAGGACATGATTTTGTTCTTCTTTATGGCTGTGTGTATATATACCACATTTTCTTTATCCAGTCCACTTTTGATAGGCATCTGGGCTGGTTCCATATTTTCACTATTGTAAACAGTGCTGCAATGAACACATGTGTTCAGGTGTCTTTTTGGTAGAGCAATGTATATCTCTCTGGGTATATTCCCAGAAGTGGGATTGTTGGATTGTATGGTAGCTCAATTTTTAGTTCTTTGAGAAAAAGCATTAAGTATGTTAAAGGTAAGACTATGTTCTAGATAGCCTACTAGTTAAGAAAATGGGCTTTAGAGTCAGTCAAACATTTTAGATTTGAATCTCAGCAGCAGCACATACTCACTGTTCTTCAGTTTTCTCATCTGTAAAATAAGGCTTAATAATACTTACCTTGTTGTGATTGGGGTATTTGGCTTTGTTTTGTATTTTGCAAGTAGTAAGCTAAGAAATATTGTGTGATTATTAAGCACTTGAAACAGGGTTGAACACATGTTATTATTTTGGAATGATCAATGCTGTAAATTTAAATTCTGTTTATGCTCATTCAAGTCAAAATTGTATAAGATCCTTCCCTATTTCCTAAGCCCGTAGTTGTACTTTTCTAAGTATAAAACATGGTGTCTATTATAGATGGGCCCCTTCCTTGGAGGCTTCACACTTTTGGCCCCAAAAGTATAGGCAGAATTTTGCTCGTGCGTCTTTCTAATTTTCAGACTGCTCTAGAGCAAATCCTATTTAATCAGCTTACTCGGGCCCAAAATCCATTTATTTGATCTCAAATTAGATGTTTGCCTCTCAGGTCCAAACCAAAACAACAATGCAATTTACCTTATCTGTTTTACTTTTCTGGCTCCCAGATAGTGTACTTGGCAAGCACCTCATCTCTCAGGACACAGGGCACAGAGCCCAATGAACTTTCTCTCTCAGGCCCAGGAAACTGAGACGATCTGGAAAATCTGGAAATTTTCAGAATACTAACAACATCATTGCCTCAACTCAGGTTATGGTATTGATGGAAGGGTACATCTGCTTGGTGTCCTATCACAGAGTTACAAATGTATCTGACAGGATGTGGGGCTGGTGCAAGAGGAAGGGCCATCCTTGAGGGGATCTGTCCAAGTGCCCCCTTGCCCACAATGACCTTGACAAGCTTTGGCACAACTGGTTGCCCAGATTTTACTACTACCCTTATATTTATTCCTGAGAGTTTCCCTGAGAGTTTAATAAACAGGAAATCCCCTGTGATGGATTCAGTGCTTCGAAATGATGATCCAAAGGCAGATGCTTCCTGTCCATGATCTCCAGATGATAACTGGCATACATACATCCGGTTTCCAAAGGAGAGGAACTAGGAAAACTTGCCTCTGTAAACTCCGCTGTGTCTTACCTGAAGACTTTTTTTTTTTGCATTGACCTTGAGAAAGGTCACTAATCTGGTAAACTGGATGATAATCTCAGAAACTAGAAAAACCCAGGAAATATTTTTTCCATTGTCTAGTATGTTCTTCAATTTTCCCTCTTTTTAATTTTTTCCCCTACATTTTGTTGAACTGACTGTCTTTCCCCTTTCTCCTTTATGTCTATTAGTTGGGACGATAGGAATTATATTTCTATTCTTTTGATGGTTATTCAAAATTATTTAAAATGTCTACTTAGCTATAGATTTTTCTAACCAGAGTTTTCTGGCATTTCTATTCTTTTTCTGAACAGGAATTCATCTTCTGAAGTGATAAAATCTTCTGTTTATCAATCTTGCTAGTAGTTTTGTTTATGAGTTTCTCTTATGTGTTTTGGAATTTTTGTTTGCAGGCTCAGCTGAAATAGGAGTCTCTCTTTTTCTCTCATTGACTCTCTCTCCCCTCCCTACAACCTGACACCCCTTTCTGGTTGCATGTTTTGCAGTTGCCTCCACCTGGCCTTCTCTATCTATTATCAACCTCTGTTCTGTTCTTCCTCGTCCAGAACCATGTCTTGTGTTGGTGGCTTGAGCATCCTCTTCATAGCAGTATCGAGACCATCACAGAAATGTCATTGAACCAGCAGGTGGCTGGGGTCTTGTTCTGAGATGATACTGATTCATCTAAGCACAAAGTTCTTTGTAAGTCATAACCTTCAGCAACAGTTTGTTGTAGCTTTTCTCAGTTTTCTTTCAAGGGTGGAGAAATCTGGGCTCAAGAAGTAGCCTAACGTCTGATTGCTCTGCTTCAGGTAGACTTTTTCTCTTAGATGCTGACACCAGAGCCACCTCTGCATCCTTCTGGCTCCTGGGCCCAGTGACTGTGCTTTAACCCCCTTTACCACCTCAGACTTCTCTACTGTCTCTGGCACAAGAAACTGTATGTCTTGTTTCTAAGTGGGGTTATGTCACATAGATACTCTCTTCCTCTTCCTCTCCCTCCTCATCCACCACTCCCCCCCATCTTCCTCTCCGTGCTTGCTGCATATTGGTGGCTGCATATTGGTGGCTGTGACAGTGCTGCAGATGTCATCTCACAGTGTCATTCTTACTGTAAGTCTTTGATTTGTAATAGACACGACCCGTCTACCTCACTCAAATCAGTAAACAGACCGATAGCCTGCTGGGAGCAGACAGGGCAAGCCTATTGCTTTTGCTTCACTCTATTGAATACAGTAACCCCAGTCCAAAACTCCCTTAGAATTCAGGTGTGCCCAGTGGCGGGGTCGGGGGGGGGAGCGTTAATTGGGGAACGTTTACTCCATTTAGAGCTGCCACTCAGCATCATCCAGTTATTGACATGAAGAAACGAAGATGCTGTTTTGTGGGAACATTCAATTTTTCAAGAAAAGAACGATATACATGAAAGGATATAACATAGAGTCAATACAGCCAATGAGCAGCCATTTTAACATTGCTTAACTTTGTCATGTTTTCTTTTTTTGTTGTTGTTCTTTTTGAGTTGGAGTCTCACTCTGTCACCCCAGTGGCAGGTTCAAGCCACCACAGCCTCGACCTGCTGGACTTAGGTGATCCTTCCACCTCAGCCTTCCAACTTGCTGGAACTACAGACACAGGCCACCACGCCCGGCTAGTTTTTATAATTTATTATAGAGATGAGGTCTCACCAAGTTCCCTAGGCTGTTCTCGATCTCCTGGACTCAGGCAATCCTCTCGCCTCGGCCTCCCAAAGTGCTGGGATCACAGGCTAGCCACTGTGCCCAGTCAGCTTTGGCATGTTTTCTAGCAGTTCACTTTAATTTATTCACTAGCCAAGGACAGAACCAGTTTCTCAGAGGTAGTTATTGATAATTGTCTTACAGTCCCTCCCTTCCTAGCTTGTTTTGTAAACAAGTTAACCTAATCAACTGTTCATGACCTTCATGACACAGACCCCATCAACTTGGCAGCAGTCATGTGACTGACCCACCCATCTGCCTGTCTCCATCACCTGAAGCCAGTGCCTGTGCTCACCTGCCCTTCGTGATGATGTGAAGCAGACCAGCACCCGCTCACCTTAACCACCTGCCCCCAGCAAGGGGAAAGTTTAAAAGGCATTCAACTCCAAACAGCAGCCACCATTGCTTTGTTGAACTCTGGTGTGTCCATGTGACTCTTTGAATTATGTTCCCTTCCCCTCCCTTGGAGAGATAAGTCTCCCCTCTCTTTCTCTCTAATTTAGTTTCTTTCCATTGTTTTGTTAAGCACTAACCAACCCATGTGCTCTTTGATCTATGGCTGCTATGTTTTTTTAGCTTTGGCCCCCTCCTCTACCTTGGAGAGATGAATCTCCTCTCTTTCTCCAATTTACTTTCTAAATAAACTATATTTTCCAAACTAACTTCTGTACAATTCTTTGCATCCTTTACGTGGCAGCAGATTGCAGACTGGACTCCCCCCGCCCACCATTGGGCCTGACCTAACAATTTGGAGGCCCCCAGAGAGATTTTTAACCTATCACAACAATTAAAAATTATTTTAAGATTTAGAGAAACTGTTCTGGCATAACAAACCAGGTGTTTTCTCCTGCAGGCCAATCAGAGACAAGAGGCAGAGGACTGGGAGAAATGGATGTTTAATCTGATATCATGGAATCGGAGCAAGTAGGTTTATTCACCCAGAAAGCTTGCTCCCTGACAGTACAACTTACTCAAAATTTATACTGCATAGCCCCTCACCCACCCCCCTGGCTAGATTAACAAAGGCATGACTCAAGGTCTGCTAATCCCTTCACCAGCTCTGCACCCCACCCCCCCAGATTGAATTAACAAGGCCTCAGGCAGTTCAGCATGACCCAAGTTCGAATCATGCTGGTAGTTCCTTAAGGGGGGATGGGAAGTTACAACAATCAAAGAGGCTACCTTGGTATATTTAGATAAACAACTTCAAATCAAACACTAGAAATGTAAGAAACCCCATTCCCAGAGCCTTGGCCCATAACAAAACCATTTGGACTTTTAGTTGAAATCTCCTGACTTTAAATGTTAACCACTGATTCTATGTGAGCTGAATAGAGTGGGTGTGACAGCCAGTGTGGCCCATGTGCTGCCTGGCTGGGATCTATCATCTAATGTAATTGTCAGTGTCCTCATCTACCCTTGTCACCTCTGGGCTTCCAGAGATTTGATGCTTACTTTACAGAGCTAACTAACATTTTAAGTGCTGCACGATTTTTTTGGGAAGATGACAAGTGTAACTTGTAAATATCAAATAAAAAAATCAGATGCTCTTCTGTTTGCTTTTCATCATTGGTAATCATTTCTATGTTCCATCTTGTACATGGAACCCTGTATTAATAATTAGAGGTGTGAGAGGAAGCACACCTAATATGAAAACTGTGGCAACTGAGCATCAAGCTAAGGTCAGGAGGGCTTGGATTTGAATACTGGTGCCTCAATTTTTCTAGGGGTTTGACTTTAAGCAAATTACTCAACCCATCTGAGCCTGCTTGCCTCATCTGTTATGTGTGGAAAACATCACCTCCTCCATGTGGCGCTGTTGTGGGGTTAAATGAAATAATACAGGCAAGAGCAGGGTGCCTGGCGCTGAGGGAGGTTCAGTAGCAGAGGCTGTTACAGTAGCTCAGACACACATTCTTGAAATTCTGAACTTATTTGTGGCAAAACCTGATCTAAACTGGCAAGAAGCTAATTATAATCTTTACGTATCTTACATATCATGAATACTTGTGAATTTCACTGCACAAATATGAGTGTATTTGGTTATGGGTACTGCCTCAGAACCTCTGTTATCGCTCCAAAATCTGAAAAGTTCTGAATTCCAAAACACACTTTAACTCCACAGGTTTTGGATAAAGGATAAATGATCTGTAGTCACAACAACAACATATCAGCAAATGGAGAATGACACAATCAAAACTGAACACATAACTACATAACTGCTGGAAGGTGACAGAGTGGATAAGTGATTAGAGGTGAGTGGTGTAGATTTGGGAGGACTTCCTGGAGGCGGTGACTTTTGAGTCTGATCACAGGAGAAGTGAAGGAGCTGCATTTGGTGAAGAAGAGGTGAGACATTCCAGGGAGTACACAAGATTACTGAGTGTCTTTCAGAAGCTCCTAGCAAACCAAACTTTTCGAGTCTGGGAGAATGAGTAACGATGACAAAAAGATGCCAGACTCTGAAAAATATTTTAAGAGAGTTTATTCTTGAGCCAAGCTTGAGGGCTTAAGCCCAGGTACACCCATCTTCAGGAGGTCCTGAGAATGTGTGCTACGGTTGTCAAATAGTGGCTTGGTTACATATATTCTAGGGAGGCAGAAGTTACAAGAAACCATCAACCAATACATGTAAGATTTTCATTGATTTGACCCAGAAAGGAAGGGCATTTCCATATGAAGGGCTTGCAGGTCATAGGTGGATTCAGAGTTCTTGTCTGGTAATTTGTACTTTCTACTTAAGTAATTTGGGAAATCAGTAGAGATGTTTTGTTAAGTTAAGGGAGTGGAAAACTCCAAGCTTGTTGATTGTAGATGAAGCCTTGTATGTGGCAGACTTCAGAGAGGATAGGTAAATGTCTTGCAAGGCTTCCCAGAGTCTGGGAATCCACAAAAGTTGAACGTAAACCTTTATATGTTATGTTATGTTATGTTATGTTATGTTATGTTATGTTATGTTATGTTATGTTATGCTATATTATGCTATGCTATGCTATGCTATGCCAGAGTCAGGTTGGAAAGCAGACATTAGGGTATATAGGGTACTAGGGAAATAAAACCCCGTCTAGTGAGTTTTTATCTGGCAGTGGCTTCACAAGATTTTTAGTTAGGAATTTGGGTAAGGGGGTGGGGGAAGAGGCCATGTTTTGTCCTTAGTGATCACCTTTAGAAAGGTGCACAGAAGGACCTGAAAGGGGGAAGTGTCCCTGGTAGGAAAGACTGTGAAGACTGGAGTTAGAACATCTGCTTTCTGATGAGGAGCTGTTGGAGAGAAAATGCATTTTCCCACAGCTTTGGAAGAATCTCTGCTTCTCCAGGACAAGAACCTGACTCTGTACACTAATGGCTTTCTTCATATGGCCTCAGCACCTATAAGCAAGCTATTCCCGCATTTAAAGAACTTCTTCTGGAGGTGGCCCGTGGCCAGTCAACATTTCCAGACTGCATGTCCCAGTTGTTTTTCCACTGGCTTGTCTGCTTTAATAAACTGAAGCTGGAGCTGAAGAGAGGATTTGGCTGAGTCGGGCATTGCTATGAGTCAGGGAAGGATGAGACCTGGTTTGTTTTAGAAAGAGCACCCTGCCACTGTGTGGATGGGAGATGGGTAATACTGAACCTAGAAGAAATACGTCTTATTTATCACTATCTCCTAGTGGTTAGAATGATGCCAGGTATCATGCTTGTTTAACTAAATGTGGTGCCCGTCTTAGCACTGCCTCCCCCAGCGTGGACAGTGGAGCACTGATACCACTTTGAAAGCAGGATGCTGACCTCATGTAACTCAGTGGGAACAACAACAGGCAGAAAACAAGGAGGTTCCACAGTGATACTTTATTGCAGTAAGAAACAACGACCCTCCCACGACCCTCTCACGAGTTAATCCTGTAGTTTACAGTTGTAGGGAGAAAGCTAAGAGGAACCCAAACGAAGAGAAACATGCGAAGCGTGACACCCAGACACCTCCAAACATGCAGCAGTCAGGGGTTGGCTGGTCTATGGGGAGCAGCTCTGGGCTCTGAGTCTAATACAGAAGTCCCAGATTTCTCTAATGGGAAGGTATTTTTATTTTCCTCAAAGCCCTATACTCACTGGTGGCAATGAATGGTGGTGCTTGCCAGAAGAGATGGTTACATGAATTGTGCCTGGATTGAGAAGTTGAGCTACTGATGTTTGGGAAGGACTTGGAAGAGGCACACTGTGACGGTGCCTGGGGAAAGCTCCATGGACTTGGGGGAGGAAGGGGTCTGGCAGGAACATTGTTACCTGTCTACTGAGAGGTGATAATTTGCTAGTTGGAAATCCCTGGTTGGAAGTAGCTTTATGACAGCAGTTCAGGTTTATCCACTTTCGTTTTACCTGAACTTCTCCCATACACTCCTGCTGGGTTGAGATCATGGTTTTTCCCAATTAGAAACGTGTTGGAGAGGACTTACTACCAGATTGGTTCATCTTCACGTAAGTGACCATCTTCACTTATAGGATGACCCAACCGTCTTCTCGGGATTACCTGAATTTTCATATTTGAGATTCCAGTAATAGCTGGTGCTGATGGTAATACCATCTCACCTACATTGAGTGTTATGTATCAGACTGTCCTGCTTACAGCATGTGCTTTATCTCACTCAATTCTTATGACACCCCTTTGAGATGGGAACTATAATAATTTCCATTTCCAAGTGAAGAAATGGAAGCTTTAAGCAGTTGAATCAACTGAAGAACACACGGCTAATAAACAGTGGACCAATAATTTTGTTCCAGAAAGATCTGACAAAGCTTGTGCTCCATTCTCAATAACTAGAGTTCCTACCATGTTCCAGACACTACATCCAGTGCGGAGGGGATTTCAAAATGGCTGCACACAAAGCCTAGTCTTCAAAAAACTGTAATTGGGTCAGAGAAGAAGACACCAGAAATCAAATGAAATTAGAGCATGGCATAGAAACGTAAGAGATGAAACAGGGCGGACTGTGGTCAGGAAGTCAGACAGAAAAGTCATGGAAACTGGGATGGTCCAGGAAAGCCCAGTGGAGGAGAGAAGATGAAGCCT
The DNA here is from genome assembly GCF_000164805.1 of Carlito syrichta. Lineage (NCBI taxonomy): Eukaryota > Metazoa > Chordata > Mammalia > Primates > Tarsiidae > Carlito > Carlito syrichta. Next base: position 321,392 of record NW_007253923.1, read on the forward strand.
GGGGAAGCCCAAGCAGGACTCAAAGTTTAAGAAGATAATGTCAGGCGTTCTAGGAAGGGAGACGACTGAAAGGCGTGAGCACAGCCATGAACACGATGGGCTTGGGCGGCAGTGAGCAGGGTGCTTCAAGAGAAGTGAGAAAGAAGAACTTTGAATTTTTGAATTTCAAAATGTAAGGGACCATGGGGAGAAGGACTAACACTTTTTTTTTCATTCTGTAGGTAATTGGGTTTGGGGTGGGATTTTCTGTGTGCTAGAATCATATATTATTTGAGGAGGGGTTCTTAGCAGAAGTGTGGATTGTAGGGAGAGACCCTTGGAAACCAACTGGAGACTGCTGCAAGCTCCAAAGAGTGAGAGAACTCAAATCACAGAATCATATGATTTTGGATTTGATTGAATGTGGAATGTGGTGGCACCTGTCAAAGAGTGGGGAGGTGTGATTGTTTAGAATTGTTATAGCTAAATCACTCTCAATCATAGGCAATGTCTAGCTTAGCTGCATATGAATTTAACTTTGGACTTTGTGCATAGGAAATTTACAACTAATTAATTTACTTATATTCCTCTTCTCAATCTAATTAATTTCAAGGGTTTACACAAGTATGGCCTCTTTTGGCCCCACAGGACATCTTCTAATTGAAATAGTTGCTTATGATCTTGGAAGAAGGCTCTTGACGTATAAACATGCAACTGCCACCTCAGCTACATCAGTCAACAGCAGGCTTTAAAAACTTTGCTCTCAATGCAACAAAACTGGGGCCAAGGGCTTCCATCACTCGTAATTTTGCAGGACCGTAATCCCTTTGAGAACCTGATTTTAATTTTAGCAGTTTGCATATCCCCTAATGGCCATGATTAGCCCAGATTAGAAAACTGAATGGTTGAAGAATAGAGATCAATTGAGCAGATTATATATACAAGGGGGAATCAAAAAGTCTAGAATTTGTTTATAAAAACTTGTATATTTATTCTTACATGTTTAAACTTCAGTCACCTTCAAAGTACTCTCCCTTTGTTGCAATGCACCTATTGAGACACTTTTTTTTACTACCCAAAACAGTTTTTGAATTAGTCACTTTTGAAGCCTTTTAGTGCTTCTGCCTTTTTTGTTTTCCAAGTTGGAGTCTCACTCTGTCGCACAGGCTGGAGTACAGTGGCATGCTCATGGCCACCACAGCCTCCACCTGCTGGGCTCAGGCAATCCTTTCGTCCTCAGCCTTCCAAATAACTGGAACTATAGGCACGCGCTACCATGCCCAGCTAATTTTTTTATTTATTGTAGAGATGAGGTCTCACCATGTTGTCCAAGCTGGTCTCGAACCCATGGGCTCAGGCAATCCTCTCACTTCAGCTGCCCCAAGTGCTGGGATTATAGGCTTGAGCCACTGTGTCTCGTCTTTTCTGCCATTTTTAAGGAGTGTTGGGCACAGGGGTCATGTTGTTTTTGGTCAAAAACTGCTGAGCACTCTGTATGGTGTGAGCAGGTGCACTCATAAAAATCATCCATCAGGAGATGGGCAAATGCATTGAAAGAATTTCCTCTCTCCCCCCCAAAAAATTCACTGAAACTGAACGCAGCCTCTCAGAACAGCGCTAGCTGGAACACTGATCCTGATAGGTTCCTAGAACACTCATCTAGCAGGGGAAGCCTGTATTACCTAACACTCACCTAGCAGGATAAGCCATGTTCACCTAATGTGGTTGGTATGTGGCTCAAGCCTAGCATTTAGGTGATTTGCAGTGAATACCATGACATAAATGAAGAACGAGACTCCACTTGCTCAAAATATTCTTAGATGTTAAATTCAGTTAATAAAAAGTTAATTTCCACCCTGATGGTCAACAAATACTTGTGGAATCCACCCATGGAGGAATCCTTTGATTTTTCCAGGAAATCATCATTTTTAGTTGATAAATGAAGTCAGGACAGGGTAGCTGGGTACCGACTGTCGAGGGTAAGAGGTGTGGAGCCTGAGAGGTGGTATGTGGTCCTGCAGTTCACCACCACATCAGAGGCGGACTCACTGGGAAGTGCATAGAGATCAAGCTTCAGCATTTCGGTAGGATCCTGGGGCTGCTGGGAGCTGTCAAGGTCTAGGTGGGGAGGGGAAACCAGGATATATTAGGGAATGTAACCATTTTTGGAAAAGCTGTTTCTGAAGAATGGGGCCTGAATCTCCAAGGTGATTTTTCTCCTCCTAAATACAGGGGCGCCAAAAATATGTATACAGATTTTAAGAGATGTTATCTATGTATTACTTTCCGAAGTTGAATTGAATTATGGTAGCAAGGTGTAGTATGACGTTCGCTCAACTGTGCTCCCACCATTTTCTTTGATTGTCCTGTCTGTTGCATGGTGACACCTGCATGCATTCATTTGAGTCTTTTGAGCGAATGTCATACTTAAAATATGTTTATATTTTTTGGCACCCCATGTTTATTTTTATATTTGACAAAGGAAAAAAAAGGACAATTACAGTTAACAGGATTTAATTGAGCAAATAATGATGCAGAATCGGGCAGCCTTCCCATCCAGAGTAGGCGCAGAGAGACTCCAGCGCAGCCATGTGGTGGAAGATTTAAGAACAGAAAAAGTCAAGTGAAGTATAGAAAAAGGAAGCAAGGTGCAGAAACAGCCAGATTGGTTACAGCTCAACATTTGCCTTATTTGAGCCCGATTTGAACAGTAAGCCGCCTTTGATTGACCAGAACTAGGTGATTGGCAAAAGAGTACGTCACAATCTGTTTACACACTCAGCTAGGTTACAGCTCACCATGTGAAAGAATACAGAGAAACCTCTGGGTCAGACCCAAAATATGCAAGGCAGCAGCTCTGGGCTATACTTAATTTAACATATTTAGTTTTATATTCTTAATTTTGTATTTTTTTCTTATTAGTGTCTCTGCCCCTCCCCTACCTCCCATTGTTTAAACTTTTAACCCAACTTCACCAGAGTCTGCTTTGTTTCCCACAGGAGAATAAGCTATTCAGGTCATCCTTCTCCTTAGAGAGGACATGTTCAAGTCCAGACCTGGTCTGTGGCAGCATGTCCACATAGTATAAATATGAATTTTGTGATCTTTGTTGCCTGGTATGGACAGATATATCCATGAAAGTCATGAATGTGGTTGTTATAAAAGAAAAATTGTCCTAAATATAGACTGAGACAGAATTTTTTGTGAGATGAAGTTCAGAGCTTGGTTCTTGGAAGAAATTAGCATTCCTGATAAAATGCTTAACCTATTTTATTTTCTGGAAACTATAATGGGATTAAGACTTGTTCTGGGAAACTAATCACTCACCCACCTAGCTGTCAGTCAAGAGTCTAGACCTTTTGCTAAAAATACTTTTTTTTTTGCATCTATTTAATGACTATTGTACCATTCTCTTTTTCTATATAATTTCCCTACCAAGAAGGAATCTTCGAATTGTAGGTCTACTGGAGGCTTCATGTCTCTTACAGCAAGATTATAATAAATCTTTGGCTGATCTTGTATCCAAATTTTCTAGTACATGCCTCCCTCCCACATTTACCATCCTTTGAACTCCCTTGACAACCTTCAGCCACCAGGTACATTCTTCTGGCACATTCCCTCTACATTTTGTCTTGTTAAATGTCCCTACTTAGCTATTTTTTTCTCCTCAGCTGAATAGCAAGCTTTTTTTTTTTTTTAAGTTGCAGTGTTCTATTTATTTCTTTCATATTTCTTTCTTTTTTCTGCCTTACTCCCTGACTCCTGATTCCCCTAGGGTCTAGCATATGGCTGGACATCAGCAGGACTCAATGAATGTTGGAACATAGACTGGTCATTTCCTTGGAGGTACTGGGAAGTGAACTAGGACTTGATCTTCTCTACCACCAGGTTGTATTCCAGGTCACTCTGACCTGGTCAAGTCCTGCATGTGGCAAGGCCTACCAGAACCTGAGCTCCCACAGCCATAAATGAGAGCCATGTACCCAGAGCCATGATGCTAGTCATGAACCCAGACCTATCAACTCAGGGCCATCAACCCAAAGCCGTGAACCAGAGCCACAAACCATAGCCATGAACCTGGAGCCATCCACCCAAAGTCATAAACCCAGAGCCCTCAACCTAAAGTCTTGTACCCACAGCCACAGATTCAGAGCCATGAAACCAGAGACAAGAACACACAATCATGAATCAGCCAGGAACTCAGGGTCTGGACCATGAGAAAGAAGCACAGTGTCAGCTTTTTGGATTTGTGATTTGGGGTGTGGTTTGCAACCTTTCAGCAGGTTGCTAGAACTTGACATTACAAGCATTTATTTTTTATTTGTTGGCTAACATTTAATATTTTGTGATTGTCGACAAGAAAAAGCACCTGTCAAATGCAGATGACCCTAGAAGTAACTTCGATTTATTCCTTTGACCTAACGCCTTATTATTTTAATTAGGTCTTAGTGACTGATGAAAAGGTCTGACTGGGCTCAGGTATGACCTCTCCCACGTAGTTAGTTTGTGACCTCAGTGAGACATTCAATCCCTCTGAACTTCAGTTTACTCACTTGTAATATGTAGGTTTGCCAATATTCAGTATTAAAATAGACTCTTTTGATGGAAATGGATGCCATTTCTCATATTATAAAGTGAATTGATTACATAACTGCTCAACATTTTATACTTTCTAAAATTTTTGAGTGTGTAATGAGGGGCTTTGAAACTGCCTGTCAAAATTATGGAATCCTCTTGGCTTGAAACAGAGTCAAAGGGGCTAGTCTAAGAATACTGGCATTTTGCTCCCTTTAACTCAGTATGTGAAAGTAAGATTTGGCTTTTGAGGCAGAGTCTTGTTTTTGGAAGAAACAGCTTTGGTGAGTCCTCTTTCCATTTAGATGAATATAGGCCAAGTAGCTATTATTTTTTAAAAAATGCTTACTCTGAAGTTTGTGAAGTAATCCAAAGGCAAAAATTTTAGCTTGGGATTTTAATATTTTTAATTATGTAAAATTAGATAAAGTAAGTATGGGTACTGGGAAAGGGTACAACTGTGTAAAAATATATATATTTATTTTTTGCCCTCCACTTTTTCTGCAGTGGAGATTTGTTAAATTTGAGGCAGTTAGTAAAATGAAACTAAGAATACTTATTCTGCAAGAGTGATGTAAAACACATGTTTAAACATAGTCTTTTGTGAATTATAAAGTGCTGCATGAGCAGTTATAAATGTTATTATCAGCACTAAGTGTAGCAGGGATATCTACTCATCCCTGTCCAGTTGGGGACTCCTAGATTGCACAAGGACCCTGTGTATTGTGGGTTGAGGAGATGGGTGAGTGGGGTGAGGGAGTAAGTCCTCACAGTCCAGGCACAGTCTGCTCACTCTTGGGGTGGCCTGCCCTGGAACGTGTCCCAGGCCCTGGTGCTGGGATGAGCCACGTGGCGCCTCTCTGGTATTTCCTGGACAACCATCTAACTCTGTGCTCAGTCCAGCATCTGACCCTTGGACTCTGAGGCCTCTTTCTCTCTTTGCCCGTTACTTTTCTGATTTCAATTCCACTGATTCTAGGGCCTCCAACCCAAACTAAGTCAATAAACTCCATTTTTTCTATAACAAAGCTTGTTTAGTCCATCAGGCAGGACCCAGCCTATGGAAAGATACGGGTGTTTATTTTTCCTGGAGGGTGAGGAAGGTCTAGATCTTGGAACCCCTGGGCAGACCCATCAGTGGGTAGCAGGTGGTCAGAATTACCTTTCTTCTCTCATATCTCACCCCATGCAGCTTATGGACATATTTCTCTCCAACAGATGCAATCTTCTCCCCACAAAAGGAATTATTTTCTTTATCCCATTAGGCATAGAACAAATTCATGAAGAATGTGGCAGATGGCGCAGATGTGAAAGGCCCCCTCCCACTTTTAGCACATAGAAATGCTCACAACATCTTAAAACTTGCATTTAAATATATAGCTGAGCTTGAAAGACAGAGAAGAGAGTCTTCAGGTGCCAGAAAAGAAGGGTAACAGAAGCATGAGTGGTAAATGGGAGCTGATGCCAGAGGACCCTGATAAAAGCCTTTGGAACTGGAGTGGAGTTTTTACTCTCGATCTGGAAACAGGAAATGAGACCTCAGGCCTGTGCAAGGTAGGGAGTTAAAAGAGAACCCCCTGTGTTGAACTGGAAACCTCAAAGGGCTGCCCTTTCCTTGAAAGGAAGACTAGAAAGAATCTGACCATCTGGGAAGCTTGCCATCTGTGTGAGACCCTGTATGGAAATAACACTACCTTAAAGACTTCAGAATCATGCTTGAATATTCAGTCAAAATTTTACCTTACCTTCATACTACAGAATGCCATTTCGAGATATAGAAGTGAAAACTGTTTCGACAAGTAAAACAATTAGGGTCTTGGCAGAAGTCACAGTTGGGCCCCTCTAAGGATGAACCCACAATCTTGAGCAGGCATGCTCCACAGGAAAAAAATCCCTGTTGCTGATATGCTTCACATAAAAACCCACAAACCACACTAGGAAACAAATTCTGTGAGGGGAAGGTATTCAAAGAAGGAAATAGTAAAATAGTAAAATGAATACCCCAAGAATTAGCGAAGGTCAAATAATCTAAAAAAGACTATAAAATATGAATCTATAAGATTATAACAATACTGTGAATTTACTATGTGCCAAGCACCATTAGAAAGACTTTACGTGCATGGCCCTTCCCACCAGTCCAGCGAATTAGAGATGATTAGTATTCACAGTTTACAGATAAGAAAACATAGGCACGTATTGGTTAATTAAGGTCACATGTTTAGTCAATGGTGGAGCCGGATGTGAACAGCCAATCCATTGCAGAACTTGCCTCCAGAAATTGTTGTAGAGACTGAAGTCATCCACCTTGACTTGTCTTCCCCTTTCTCACTGAGTAGGATTCTAACTGGCCACGTGGCTGCTCAGTTCTGCTACCTTTCCCAGCCTCTGCTGTAGTTAGGTGTGTCCACATGGCTCGGTTCTCTCCAATGGAATGAGAACAGAAGTGGAGTGATGCTTCTGAGCTGGCACATGAAGACAGTGGAGGTCTCTCCTTTGTGATACTCCCTTTTCACAATGGCTGCTACCCAGATGTGGCACCCCAGCTCCAACTATGCATGTGCACATCCCTAGGGATGACTAAAGCGTAAGGTTGAAGGCATCTCGGTTCTTCCATAACTGCATGGATCAGAACTCCCCACTAACCTGCACATTTACCTTGGATTGTTACATGAAAGAAATACCTTTCTATCGCATTTAAGCTTCAGGATGACTGTTTGTGTTACAGCCTCAATCACTCTTGAAAACCAGTTGTGTTGGTTGGGTTGATATCCCAGATCAATGACATGGCAGGCGGCCATACTCGGCTCCACATCATGAACACAGACCATGAATACATATGATTGAAGGACTAGGAACCATGAGATAAGAACTGGTCAACATGAAAAAGAATAGATGAACCTCAAAAGGAGCCAAATTGAATTTTTAGAAATGAAAACCACAGTGTCAAATTGTTATTCCAAAAGTTTTTTTTTTTTGGAGGTGTTTGCCTCTGAGATGCTAGCAGAATAAATGACCATGATGACACTGCCAGGGGTAAAGGGAGGGAGTTTTGGTGGATCTTGGAGAAGCCTAGGAAAGAGAACTGAGAGAGACTCATAGGCACCTGTGAACTGTAGCAAGCAGACCAGGCCTGCTACGATAGAGGAGTGTTTTCAGAAAAACCAGCTGCTCTGGAGGTCAGTGCTCGATTTGCCTCTGCTTCTATTGAAGGTCACTTATCATGTCTGCACTTTGCTGGAGATTAGAGAATTTCCTCAAGCTCTGCGGATTCCTCCTGATTCAGATGAGCATTTGTTCTTGGTCTTTCAGGGTGCTGAGTGAGGAGCCCATGAGGCATCCTGAGTGTATTAGCTCCAAACAAGGGCATTTCTCATCTGCTCAGAATAGCTCAGACTGCTACTGTAAGAAGCAGCACTGGTAAAAAGAAAAGAAATGGTACAGAGAAGATGTGCCTCAGTCCAATTTCAAGTGTCCTTTTTTATAGCTGGGTCTCTGTCCACTTTTCTGGGCCACTTCAGGGCATCTTTTGGAAATGATGAAGATTTGCAATGACCACTCACTTCTAATTCTTGATCTCTTGGGTCTATGCTCCTTCTTCAAACCCTTGGTCTGAAGGACCCTCTAAAATAATTGTCTGAGGCTTTCCCATCAGAAAGTCTTGAGAATCCTGGCCTTGGGGCCAAGGGGTAACATGAGTAATTATCCCAGTTTAATCAGGACTGAGGGATATCCTGAGACTCTGAATTTTCAGTGCTCAAACTGACATAGTCCCAGGAAAGTCAGGATGGTTGGCCACCTTACTGATAGAAAATATTGCCGGGCTCGGTGGCTCAGCCTGTAATCCCATGCCTTTGGGAGGCTGAGGTGAGTGGATTGCCTGAGCCCGCGGGTTCGAGACCCGCCTGGGCAGGCGAGACCTCATCTCTACAATAAATAAAAAATATTAGCTGGGTGTGGTAGCGTGCACCTGTAGTTCCAGTTACTTGGAAGGCTAAGGCGAAGGATCGCTGGAGCCCAGCAGGTCGAGGCTGCGGTGGCCGGGAGCGGCCACTGCACTCCAGTCTGGGCGGCAGAGTGAGACTCCAACTCAAAAAAAAGAAAAGAAAATGTGCAGGACCTAATGCCCCGTTCCAAGGAATGGCCCAGGGTAATTGAGAAAGCTACCTGGGGTCTGTAAACAGTGGAGCAAAGGAGTATTCCTAAGCTTGTCTAAGTTTTCTCTGGATCTCATGCTTTTTTCTTTTCCTGAGTGTGGAGCCAAGTGGGAGAAAGCTAACCAGTAGGACAATGCACACATCTCAGCTGTGACAGTGATTACCCACACACTTTTAACCCTAGCCATGCATCACTCTCCCTACTCACTTCTCCAGACAAATCTCTAAAGTTTAGCTTCTCAAATGACCATGTAATCCAGAGATACCCAAATCTAGGCTAATACCCCACTTATTTCCAGCCATATTGGAGACAATGAAATTCTAACATAGGCAGGGATTCTAGGCGGTCCTTTGGAGGGACCAGGACACTATCTATTTCACCAGGCTTGACTAAGTATTTAGTGGGGAATTAATTTTTTTCCTCTTTGGAATCTGATTCCAAAGTTTTGCCTGGGAGAGAGGCCTGCCCTAGATTTCTGCATAAGCATTTATGCTTGTATTTATTTTGGGGAGCATGGAAGGAGTACTTATTTGTGGTAGAAAAAGTAACATGTATATAGCCCTTGTATCTGGAGTTATCTTGTACTGGATCAGAAAAGTCAATTGTTAAATTATCAGAAAACTTGAGTGCATGTTATTTTTTATTAATTAAAAAATAATTTAATTAATAAAAATTAAACAAATTCAGCAATTATTAAAATAATAGTATATAAATTTATAATTAAATTATATTAAAAACAAAAATAATAAATGCTGAATACCCACACTTCCTAATTATTTGTCTATTATCTGGTTTTCTCAAGATTATCTGTGTTTATTGTATCTGTAGAGTAGTAATACTCTATCATGAAATGCTTCTGTGTATCTCTTCCCAACTCTGTGTTCAGCGGTATCAGATTGGCAGCTGAAATTAGCTATGATGGGAGGTTTTACACCACAGACATTGGCAAGCACCAAAAATCAACCTCCTGCCTTCTGAGTGCCAGTAATTAAACATACACTAGAACATACACAGTTTTGGGCAATGAGAAACAATAACACCACCACCAACCAAAAAATCAGCATACCACTGTGTAAAGTTCTTTATTAAGGGCCTACTGTGTGATAGGCATAGTTCAAAAAGGTTTGTAAATATTTTTCATTCAGTCAAATAATGCTCACTCATTACTTAAAATATTTCAAATATTGGCCAGGATCTGTGGCTCCTGCCTATAATCCCAGCACTTTGGGAGACCATGGCAGGAGGATCACTCGAGGTCAGTAGTTCTAGACTAACCTGGGCAGCATAGTGAAACTCCTTTTCTACAAAAAAAATTTAAAAAATTAATGAGGTGTGGCGCTGCTTGCCTGTAGACCCAACTACTGAGGAGGCTGAAACAGGAGGATCCCTTGAACACAGGAGTTAGAGGCAACAGTGAACTATGACTGTGCCACTGCACTCCAGCCTGGACAACAGAGTGAAACCTTGTCACTGAAATATATATGAGGGAGACCCAACAAAAACCAGAATTATCTTTTGGGAGGGCGGGCCCCTTGTAGTACAGGCTTCCCCCACTAAGTAAGTGTTCTAGAAACCCAATGACATCAGTGTTTCAGCTGGCATTGTGGTGAGAGCCTGTGTTCAGTATCAGTGAATTATTTTTGGAGATTCTTTCAATGCATTTGCACACTTCATGATGGGTGATTTACAAACACGCCTGCCCACACCATACTGAGTATTCAGCAGCTTTTGACCAAAAATGCATGACTCCCATCCCCACCCTCCCTATTCGTCCAATCTTGTCCCGAGCAACTTTTTGTTGTTGTTGTTTCTCCAGATGAAAAAAATCCTCAAAGGGTAATGTTTTGCCAACGTGGAAGAGGTAAAACAAAAATGGCAGAAGTGCTAAAAGACATCAATATGAGGATTTCAAAACCTGTTTTGAGCAGTTGAAAAAGCATCCCATTAGATGTACTGCATCAAACAGAGAGAACTTTGAAGGTGACTGACGTTTAAACATGTAAGAATAAATACCCAATTTTTTAATAAATAAGCCCTGGGTTTTTTGGGTCCCTCTTGTATATTCTAGATAATATTATTATTATTAGTTAACATTTATGGGTACTTACTGTGTACTTGGCATTCTTCTAAGTACTTTGCATGTCTTATCTGTTTAATACTTGGGATAACCCTTTGAAAGAGGTCCCAACTGGGCTTGATGGCTCAGCCTGTAATCCCAGCACTTTGGGAGGCTATGTGGTTCGAGACCAGCCTGGGCAGCTTGGTGAGATCTTACCTCTACAATAAATAAAAAATTAACCAGGCATGGTAGTGTGTGCCTATAGTTATGGCTTCTTGGAAGGCTGAGCTGGAAGGATCGCTGGAACCCAGCAGGTCGATACTGGGGTGGTTGTGAGTGTGCCACTGCACTCCAACCTGGGTGACAAGAGTGAGACTCCAACTCAAAAAAAAAAAAAAGTCCCATTATTATCTTCAGTTTATAAATTTTAAAAACGGAGGAACTGAGAGATTCATTTAACTGGAAGTCTGCAGATCCATACTGAAACTCCAACCACCTGGGTCTGGATCCTGCGCTTCTAACCACTAAGCTCTATTGCGTCTATAGCACCCCAGATGCAGCAGTGAAGAGGCAAAATCCCTGTCCTTGGGGCTACATTCTAATAAATAAGGCTGGGAGAGACAGACATTAATCGATAAACACACAAATATGTAGATGTCAGATGATGACAAGTGCCATGAAATAAAACTAAAGCAGGGTTAGGGTAATGGAAAACACTGGAGTAGGGAGGGCACATTACTGTATTCATTATATTTTTAATGTAATATGATTCCCATTTTACAGTTGGGGAAACTGAGGCTGGGAGAGGTTTAAAATCCCACTTAAGGATACACAGCTGGTAAATGTTAGAACTGGGATTCACTCCTACAGTAGCTGGTGTTCCCCAGTCTGTGAAAATGCCCTCTACATCACATGCTGGCCTTACTCGGCTTCTTGAAGTTCTCAGGTTGCTAGGCCTTTAGTTCAAGCTTGAGCTTCAAGTACAGATTTAGCTCAGCTGGAATCTGCCCTGTGTTTATCCTCCTTTGTTTCTCTGTCCCCTGCAGCCATATGAGAGAATACACAGTGTTCAGCTCACAGGGAGGCTGAAGCCTGTGTGAGTGAACGTTACATCTGAAATATGGACCAGACACATGGCCTTTCTCCACGTTGGTCAATGAGGGGGCTTTGTTGGGGAAAACAGTCTTGTTGTGGCTAATATAGGTCGCAGGTGGGAAAAGACAGGGACTGACAAAGAGCTTAGCTGGATTCTATAAGCACTCAAAACAAGCTCAGTGAATAGGTGTTGCAGGGGTTTGTGGGAGCTGCTCTTTAAAGCACCCTGCATTGCCCCACTGGAGGTACTGTATTTAATGTCAACTTGCTTTGACCTTTAGTTTTGGTGGCATTTACTAATTCTATGAAAGCAGCCATTTCTCACTTTCCCTGCAGCTTAACAGAAAATCAGACCATTAGTTAAACCCAGCCCCAGCCCATGAAGAAGGGAAAATCTCTAACAAGTTCCTCCCACAGCCTGGGAAAAGATACAGGATGGCCCTCGCTATTTTGGTGAATTTAAATTTCTGGCACCAGGGGAGTCAGAAGAAAGCAGCATTAGGTCAAAGCATCAGTTTGACATTTTTTGGGAAATTAATATAAGCCCAGGTCTCTCAAAGTGGGCCTGACTCTTGGATGGAAGAAAGCTCCCTGATTACAAATATGCCAGGGTCTCTGGTCACTTAGTGATAACCAGTTAGTGTATCAGTTCTCCACTGCTGCTATAACAAGTTATCACACATTTTAACAGCTTAAAACAACACCTGTTCATTATCTGACAGCTTAGGCATAAGTTCAGGTGGGTTCAGATAGGTTTGTTACTCATGGGCTCACAATACCAAAGTCAAAGTGTTGACCAGGTGGGGCTCATACCTGGAGACTCAGGGGAGAATCTGCTTCCAGACTCACTCCGATTGTTGGCAGGATTCAGTCTTCTTAAGCAGTGGGAGCAGGGTCCTAACTTCTTTCCTGGTTGTCAGCCAGGGGTTGTTTTCACTTCTAGAGACCACTCCTATTCCCTGGTTCATGAACCTTTCATCTTCAAAGCCAGCAATGGCCGGGCGAGGGTCTTTCTCACAAATCTCTTTGACCTTTCTGCCACATTTATCTAGCTTCTAGGCCAGATAGAAACTTCTCTGCTTTTGAATTCTCATGTGACTAGATTGTATCTACCTGGAGAATCCAGGCTAACCTCCCAAATCTTTAGGTTGGTGACCTTAATTACATTTGCAAAGTCCCTTTTGCCCTGTAATGTAACATTCACAGTTCCTAGAGGTTACTGTGTGGACATTTTCTAGGTGGAAGAGGATTCTGACTATCTTTCTTTGTACCTCCTTGACCCCTGTGGCCTCAGACACATGGCTCACAGGATTCTACTTTGAAAGCAGAAAATTCAACACAGCTGTGAGGTATGAGTCCTGTCTTAGAGAAGAGAATAAACATATATATAGTTAGGGGTAGTCCTTTTGTGTGCAAAGAGATATTTCCAATTGTAATTTTTTGCCTCTTAATATTATGCTAGCTCCTATGAGGACATTTATTCATTCATTCTTTTCACAGTATTAATTGGACACATACTATGTGCCTTCATATTTCTGTGTACTGAGAATATATCAGTACAGAACAGAAAAAAAGCCCTGCTCTTATGAAGCCTATATTCCAGTATTGGAAAGCACAAAATAAATTAATTGTATCATAGTTTAGAAAATAAAAAAAATATATGAAGGAAAATAAGATAGGGGAGGGAGAAAGGGGATACTTGGTGAGGTGGGAGTAGGTTGTGGCATTAAATGTGGGTGCTCAGGTAAGGCTGCTCAGAGCAGTGTCCATTGAGCAGACTGGAAGAAGAGGCAAAGAAGGCAGAAGGAAATGCAGATGGTGGTTGAAAACATGGAAGCTGTGTGCATACGTATAGACAGTTTTTGATTTTTATTTTAGTCATGACATTGAATGAGTTCTCTGTGGGAGTGAACTCAGATATGGGATAGAAGAGAGATGTGGAAAAGAAGAGGCCTGATGAATGTCCTGATGTACTCCGCAGTTAGAAGCCGGGGAGGTGAGGAGGCATCAACAAGGGCACATGAGGGTGGGTGGCTGGTGAAGCAGGGCACATCCAGGAGGTGTCAGTGTTCTGAGAAAGGGTTTCTAGGTGAGGTACTTGCTCGTCTGTGTCAAATGTTACTGATGGGTCAAGTAAGATGAGAATGGAGAATTGACATTGGATTTAATAATTCGAGCTCTCTAGTTCTGTGTCATGGAAACAATATTCCACCTGGAGTATCTCAAGAGAAAATGGGAGGAAAGGATTTGACGATTGCAATAAGTATAGGCCACTCAGGAGTTCTGAAGAGGAGCCAAGAAGTTGGGAAATATCTGGAAAGTCATGTGTGGTCAGGAGAGTTTTTCCATGATCAGATAGCATGTTTGTGTGGTGATGGGAGAGAGGAAGCAGAGGAAAAATAGAGGAGTAGGAGAGAGAATGGTCATTTTCTTGAGAGGGCTAGAGGGGATGGGATCTAGAGGAGGAGTTGGCCTTGAGTAGCAGGACAGACCACTCCTCCCAGGTAACAGGAGGCAAGGCAGAGTATACTGTCATAGATACAGGAGAGTGGGTAGACGCAGAGGTGGAAGTGTATGGGCATGCTTTTCTGGTGGCTTTTGTTTTCTCAGGAAAATAGAAAGGAGATTCATCAGGGATGGGGGAGGGAAAGAAAAGAGATGAAAGGAATGACCCTCAGCCATTGGTGAACGGGACCTGAGGCTCAAAGAACTACAGGAAGAAATATGGGGTCCAGCAACCACCCCACTCCTGAGGAAAGTCTCCCCTCATTGCCAAACACTTAGGATTTCAAAAATTGACTTGTAGGAAGATAGCTAGTGATAGTCCCTTATATGTGCTCTTTATTAAGCACCCATGTAATCAACACCATTAATCTGTTACCTAAATCAGTACACACAACAACCCATGAAATTAGGGATTACTGTCCTCATTATTATGCCTATTTTACAAAGAAGAAAAATTAGATTCAAAGTGTTTCAAAAATTCATTCAGATTCACATAATTAGTATATCAGATTTGGCCACAGGTAACAGAGGCCCAAATTAACATTGGCTTAAATGAAACAGATTTCTTTTCCTCATGTAAAAATCCAGAAGTAGCCTTTTCAGTGGTGTTTGGATGGCTTTGCTTTCTGAGGTCCTTGGGACCCAGGCTCCTTGTATCTCTTCTCTTGTATGTGGTCTTCATTCCCTACATTACATCATGGTTGAAGATGGCTGCTCTAACCATTCCGCCAGAAGGAGGAAGACAGGGAGAAAGGGAAAAGGGCACATGTCAGCTGTCTTTGAGTAAGATTTCTGGAAACTTCCATTTGACCTTCTGTTAGGATCTCATTGACCTGAAATTGTGTGATCTCATATGACCACATCTGGCCACAAATGATGCAGAGCAATGTAAATTATATTTTATATGGCCTAGTCCCAGCTAAATTCCCATCATAGTGGGTTAACAGGAGATTTGATATTGGGGGTGTAGACAACTTGTATTCTCTGTTGGAGTTATTATTGCACCTAACTGCCTTTCCTTCTCACTTCCCTCTGATTCACAATCCTCATGTCTTAGGATTTGCTTTTCCATTCCTTTTTCCCCCTTTATTTCAATAGCTTTAGTAGGAACAAATGGTAGATTTTCAGTCCCTCCACTCCTTCCATCTCCCTTCTGAGTTTCCAGTGCCCTTATACCATTCTCTGTGTCTTTGCATATCTTTAATTTAGTTCCAACGTGTAAGTGAGAACATGTGGTGTTCGGTTTTCTGTTCCTGAGTTAGTTCTCTTTGGATGATGTTCTCCAACTTCATCTAAGTTGTGGTGAAAGACATTAGTTCATTCGTTTTGATACTGAATAGTATTCCATAGTGTGTATATATACCAAATTTTCATTATCTACTGAATGGTTGATGGGCATTTAGGTTGATTTCACATCTTTGCAATTGTGAATTGTGCTGCAATGAATATGGGGTGCAGGTGTCTTTTTTATATAACAACCTCAGGTCCTTTGGGTAGACACCTAGTAGTGGGATTGTTGAGTTAAATGGTAGATCTACTTTTAGTTCTTTGAGAAATTTCCATAGAGGCTGTACTAATTTACATTCCTACCAGCAGTGTATAAGCATTCCCTTTTCTCCACATCTGTACCAGCATCTGTTGTTTTTTAAATAATGGTCATTCGGACTGGTGTAAGGTGATATCCCATTGTGGTTTTGATTTGCATTTCCTTGATGATTAGTGATGTAGAGCATTTTAAAAAAATGTTTGTTGGTCATTTATTTATCTTCTTTTGAAAGATGTCTGCTCATGTCATTTGAGCCTTTTTTGCTGGAGTTATTTGTTTTTCTCTTGCTGATTTGTTTGAGTTCTTTATTGTAGATTTGGATATTAGTCTTTTGTTAGATGTATAGTATGGTTAGATGTATATCTTCTCTCATTCTACAGGTTGCCTATTTGCTCTGTTGATTATTTTATTATTTTTTTTGCTGTGCAGTAGCTTTTTAGTTTAATAAGTTCTACTTATTTATTTTTGTTTTTGTTACATTTGCTTTTGAGAATTTAGCCATAAATTATTTGCCTGCGCTGATGTCAAGAAGAGTGTTTGCTAGGTTTTCTCTAGGATTTTTATGGTTTCAGGTCTGACATTTAAATCTTTAATCCATCTTGAGTTAATTATTATATATGGGGAGATGTGGGGGTCAAGTTTTATTTTTCTGCATGTAGCTATCCAATTTATCCAGCATCATTTATTGAATAGGGTGTCCTTTCCCCAGTATATGTGTTTGTCAAAGATCAATTGGTTGTAGGTATTTGGGTTTATTTCTGGATTTTCTATTCTGTTCTATTGGTCCATGTGTCTGTTCTTTTACCAGCACCAGGCTGTTTTGGCTACTACAGCCTTGTAGTATAATTTGAAGTCAGATAATGTGATGCCTCCAGCATTATTCCTTTTGCTTAGGCTTATTTTGGCTCTTCTGGCTCTTTTTTTGATTCCATATTAATTTTAGGATTTCTTTTTCTAATTCTGTGAAAAATGACATTGGTAGTTTGATAGGGATTGCACTGAATCTGTGGATTACATTTGGTAATATGATCATTTTAACAATGTTAATTCTTCCAATCCATGAGCATGGGATGTTTCTCCATTTGTTTGTGTCTTCTACAATTTCTTTCATCAGACTTTTGTAGCTCTTCTTGTAGAGATCTTTCACCTCCTTGGTTAAATATATTCCTAGGTATTTTAGCTTTTTGACTGTTATTGTAAATGGAATTGAGTTCTTGATTTGATTCTCAGTTTGGTCACTATTGGTGTATAGCAGTGCCACTGATTTGTGTGTGTTGATTTTATATCCTGAAGCTTTTACTGAATTAGTTTATTAAGCCTAGGAGTCTTTTTGGAGGAGCCTTTAGGGTTCTCTAGATATAAGATCATATCATTAGCATACAGAGATAATTTGATTTCTTGTTTTCCAATTTGAATGCTTTTTATTTCTTCTTTTTGTCTGATTGCTCTGCCTAGGACTTCCAGGACTTCTAGTACTATATTTAATAGGAATGGTGAAAGTGGGCATCCTTGCCCTGTTCCATTTCTGAGGTGAATGTGTTCAACTTTTCTCCATTTAGAATGGGTTTGTCATATATGGCTTTTATTATTTTGAAGAGTGTTCTCTCTATGCCTATTTTGCTGAGAATTTTTTATCATGAAGGGATGCTGGGTTTTATCAAAAGCTTTTCCTGTTTTATTGACATGATCATATGATTTTTGTTTTTAATTCTGTTTTGTTTGTTTTTTTTGAGTTGAAGCTTCCCAGGCTGGAGTGCAGTGGCATGTTCATGGCTACCCTAGCATTGATCCACTGGGCTCAGGCGATACTTCCACTTCAGCCTTCCAAGTAGCCGGAACTACAGGTGCATGCTACCATGCCTGGCTAAGTTTTTGATTTATTGTAGAGATGAGGTCTTGCCAAGTTGCCCAGGCTGGTCTTGAACCCATGGGCTCAGGCAATTCTCTCATCTCAGCCTCCCAAAGCGCTGGGATTCCAGGCTTAAGCCACTGTGTCTAGCCTGGCTATTATTATTGTTGTTGTTGTTATTTTAAGCAGACTTTATTTTTTATTTTTATTTTTCTTATTATCAATATTTTTTATTTTGATATTGTGGGGTACAGTTGAGGGTTAGGTATACAAATATGCTTCATTCAGACCCCCTTGATGATAACAGGTGTCTCCCCATCTCCAGACAGATGTTTACTACCATTAGTCCCATCCGCCTCCATAGGTTCCCACCACTGTCAGTCATTTTCTTATGGTAGTGCGTTGGATGATCAAGGTCCACTATATGAGTGAGAATATGTAATACTCAGATCTCTGTTTCTGTGAGAGGTCACTCAGTATTATAGACTCTAGCTCCATCCAGGTTGCTGCGAAATTCATGATTTTGTTCTTTTTTATGGCTGCATAGTATTCCATCATGTATATGTACCACATTTTTTAAATCCAGTCCTCTTTTGATGGACAGCATGGTTGGTTCTATGTTCTTGCTATTGTGAACAATGCTGCGATAAACATTCATGTGCAGGTATCTTTTTGATAGAGTGATTTGTGTTCTTCAGGATATAGTCCCAGTAGGGGGATTGTAGGGTCATATGGGAGGTTGATGTTTAGAGCTTTTAGGAATCGCTACACTGCTTTCCACAGAGGTTGCACTAGTTAACACTTCCACCAACAGTATAGGAGTGTTCCCTTTTTGCCCCACCCTCTCCAACAGCTATTATTTTTTGAGTTATTGATAATGGCCATTCTGACTGGAGTTAGGTGGTATCTCAGTGTGATTTTGATTTGCA
>NW_007253923.1:340593-342334 GCF_000164805.1 Carlito syrichta
TCTATTCCATTGATCTATATGCCTGTTCCAATACCAATACCAAGCTGTTTTGATGATTGTGGCTTTATAGTAAAGTTTGAAGTCTGGTAATGTGATACAACCTGGTTTGTTTTTGTTTTTTTTTTTGCTGAGGATTGTTCTGGCTATTCTTGGTCGTTTGTGTTTCCATATGAATTCCTGTGTTGTTTTTTCTAGGTCTGAGAAGAATGTTGTGGGTAATTTAATAGGTATTGCATTGGATCTGTAGATTGCCTTAGGTAAGATGGACATCTTCACAATGTTGATTCTTCCAATCCATGAGCATGGGATATTTTTCCACTTGTTTGTGTCATCTTTGATTTCTTTGAGCAGAGTTTTGTAGTTTTCACTGTAAAGGTCTTTCATGTCTCTGGTTAGGAAGAGGTCAAGGTATTTCATTTTTTTGTGGCTATTGTGAATGGAATTGTGCTTCTTATTTGGGTTTCTGTTTGTTTATTATTGGTGTAAAGAAATGCAATTGCCTTTGGCACATTTATTTTATATTCTGAGACTTTGCCTAAGGCCTTTATCAGTGTAAGGAGGTTTTTGACAGAATTTCTTGGGTTTTCAAGGTACACGATCATGTTAACTTCCTCTTTTCCTATTTGGATACCCCTGATTGCCTTCTCTTTTCTGATTGCTCTAGCCAGGACTTCCAATACTATATTGAACAGGAGCGGTGAGAGTGGGCATCCTTGTCTTGTTCCAATTTTCAGGGGAAATGGTTCCAATTTTTGTCCATTAGGAGTATGCTGGCTGTGGGTTTCTCATAGATGGCTTTTACTACTTTGAGGTATGTTCCCTGCATGCCTAGATATTCAAGGGTTTTTACCAAGAAGAGGTGCTGGATTTTATCAAAAGCTTTTTCTGCATCTAATGATATGATCATGTGGTTTTTGTTTTGACACCTGTTGATGTATTTAATTACATTTATGGTTTTACGAATGTTGAACCAGCTTTGCATCCCAGGGATGAAGCCTACTTGGTCATAATGGATGATTTTTGAGATGTGTTGTTGAATCCGGTTTGCTAGGATCTTGTTGAGAATTTTAGCATCTATATTCATCAAAGATATTGGCCTGTAGTTCTCTTTTTTTGTTGGATCTTTATCTGGCTTGGGTATCAATGTGATGTTAGATTCATAACATGATTTGGGGAGGGTTCCATCTTTCTCAATCGCCTGAAATAGCTTCAGTAGGATTGGAATCAGTTCCTCCTTAAATGTCTTGTAGAATTCTGCTGGAAAGTCATCTAGTCCAGGGCTTTTTTTTGTAGGTAGTTTTCTTATTACATAGTCAATTTCAATTTCCTTGATTGTTATTGGTCTATTTAGGGTCTCAATTTCTTCTTGTTTCAACCTAGGTAGGTTGTGTGATGACAGAAAGTCCTTCATTTCCTTGAGGTTTTCAAGTTTGTTTCCATACAAGTGTACATAGTACATAGTTGTCTCTGGTGATCTTTCTTATTTCTTCAGGGTCAGATGTGACTTCATCTTTTGTGTTTCTGATTGTGCTTATTTGGGTTTTTTCTTTCTTTTTCTTGGTCAGTCTAACTAGGGGACCATCGATCTTATTTATCCTTTCAAAGAACCAGCTTTTTGTTTCATTGATTTTTTGTATTCTCTTTTTGTCCTGGAGTTGGGCTTTTATTTTGGTGATCTGGATTCTTCTACTGAAATTAGGGTTTTTGTGGTCTTGCTTTTCCAGCTTCCTTAGGTGGCTTG
>NW_007253924.1:0-15660 GCF_000164805.1 Carlito syrichta
AACCAAAAATTAAAATTGTGCTTTCTGGTTAAAAAAAAAAAAAAAATGTCTCCAAAATCCACAAAGACATGGATGTTAAACAGCATGATATAGAAAAACTCCTGGGTCAACACAAAAATCAAAACAGAAATTAAAAGTCTCATGGAAACAAATGAAAGCAAAGAAATATCTTATTAAAACTTCTGGGTTGCCATGAAATCAGTACTAATGGGGAATTTATATCTCTATGAACACTTATCAAAAAAATAGAAAGAGAATGAACTAGCAGCCTAACAAATCACCTATGGGAGCTGGAAAGGCAAGACCACCAAGACTCTAACTTCAGGAGAAGAATCCAGGTCTCCAAAGTAAAAGTCCAAATATGAGACATGGAAGACAAAAGTACCATAGAAAAAAAATCAATGAAAAAAAAAAGCTGACTCTTTGAAAGAATAAACAAGATTGATGGACTCCTTGCCAAATTAACCAAGAAAAAGAGAGAAAAAATCCAAATAAACACAATCAGAAATGCAAAGATCAAGTCACAACTGACCCCGAAGAAATACAAAAGATTATCAGTGATTACTATGCACATCTGTATGGAAACAAACACAATAACCTAAATGAAATGGAGGACTTTCTGACATCATACAACCTCCCAAGGTTGAAACAAGAAGAAATTGAGACATTAAATAGACCAATAACAACCCATGAAATTGACACCATCACAAGGAAACTACCTATTAAAAAAAGTCCTGGACCAGATGGCTTTCCAGTGGAGTTCTACAAAACATAAAGGAGGAGTTTATACTAATCATATTGAAACTATTCCAGGCAATTGAAAAAGACAAAACTATTCCCAAATTATTTTATGAAGCTAACATCACACTAATAGTCAAACTGGGTAAAGATGCAACAAAGAAAGAGAACTACAGACCAATGTCCCTGATGAGCATAGATACAAAGAGATTATCAACAAGATTCTAGCAAACCAAATCCAGCAACACATCTCAAACATCATCCACCATGACCAAGTAGGCTTCATGCCCCAGATGCAGGGCTGGTTCAACATCCACAAGACCATAAATGTAATTAAATACATCAACAGATGTAAAAACAAGAACCACATAATTACATCATTAACTGCAGAAAAAGCTTTAGATAAAATCCAGCAAACCCTTCTTGATAAAACCCATTCAGCACATGGACATAGAATAGACATACTTCAAAACAGTAAAAGCCATCTACAATAAACCCACAGCCAACATATTGCTGTAGGGACAGAAATTGGAAGTATTTCCCCTAAAAACCAGAACAAGATTGCCCACTGTCACCCCCTCCTGTTCAACATAGTGGGTGAAGTCCTAACTAGAGTAATCAGACAAGAGAAGGAAATAAGGGGTACTCAAATAGAAAAAGAAGTCAAGTGATCCTTCTTTGCTGATGATATGGTTCTATACTTCAAAAATCCAAGAGAATCCATCAAAACCTCCTTGCACTTATCAAGGACTTAGGCAAAGTCTCATGGTATAAAATAAAGATGCAAAAACCAGTCACATTCTTATACACCAAGAGCAAGCAGGCAGAGAAACAAATAAAAAGTACAATCCCATTCAAAAAATGGAAATATCTTGGCATCTTCCTAACCAAGGATGTTGAAAGATCTTTACAATGAAAACTTCAAAAGACTTCTCAAAGAAGTCAAAGATGACACAAGCAAATGGAAAAATATTCCATGCTTATGGATTGGAAGAATCAACATTGTTAAGATGTCCATCCTACCAAAGGCAATCTACAGATTCAACACAATATCCATTAAATTACCAACATCATTATTCTCACACCTGGAAACAACAGAGAAATTCATATGGAAACATAAGCGACCATGAATAGCCAAAACAATCCTTAGCAAAAGAAACAAAGCAGGAGGTAACACACTCCCAGATCTTAAACTTTACTATAAAGCTACAAGAATCGAAACTACCTGATATTGGTACAAGAACAGGCATATAGACCAATGAAACAAGATAGAGATTCTGGAAGCAAAATCTCAATTTCTAAACCAACTCACTTCAACAAGCCTCCAACCACAACCATTGGGGTAAGGAGAACCCATTCAGTTGCTGGAAAAACCGACTGACTACATGGAAAAGAATGAAACAGGACCCCTACCTATCACCATAAACAAAAATCAACCGTAAATGGATCAAAGACCTAAACGTAAAACCTCAAACTTTAAGAATCTTAGAAAAAGCAGGAGACACCCTATGGAAATCCAAATGGGCAGTCAATTCCTGATCAAAAGCCCATGACATAAGAGATAAGATAGATAAGTGGGATCTCATCAAATGGAAAAACAAAAGAAACCAACAAGAGAGTAGAGAGACAGTCCACAGAATGGGAAAAAATATTTGCCAACTATATATCTGACAAAAGCCTAAATCCAGGATCTACAAATGCACTAAATGCACCAAACTGCCCCATTAAAAAGTGTACAAAAGACATGAATAGACACTTCTCAAAAGAAGACATACAAGCAGCCAACAGACACACGAAAAACTGCTCAGCCTCACTCATCATCAGAGAAATGCAGATCAAAACCACACTGAGATACCACCTAACTCCAGTAAGAATGGCCATCATGAATAAAAAACAAGATGCCGGTGAGTATGCAGAGAAAAGGTAATGCTTCTACACTATTCTACACTATTCACAGCAACTTGGATAGATTTAGAGTCTATAATTCTCAGTGTTTTTTCACAGAAGCAAAGAACTTATTACCACATATTCTTCCTCATAAGCAGACTCTGAACATTTTCCAAAATACTATAGGAAAGGGATTGGAAGTAGCCAGAAACTGCCAAGGGAGTGGGGGCACATAATATCAATAAGCATACCTAATCTCAAACCAGGCTAAGTGGGGACCAAAGGAAAGCCCAAACTTTACCTGTATGTGTTAGGAGTGGATGTGATGTGGGGAGCAGACAAGCGCTGTCACTGTAGCAGTCCTTGAATAAAGGCCCCAAGCAAAGGCAAGGTCTCGCTTAAAGGCCTCAAGCGAAGGCAAGATCTCACTTGGTAGCTCTGCAGCCTGGCCAAAGGCAAGGGATGCAACTTGCTACACAAAACAGTGTCTCAGATGCCCATAGATCCGGGTGCACGGATAAATCCTTAGCTACAACAAGATAACCACCAAACAGCTTGCCATTTAGAGATTTAACAAAATTCCGTTAGAGCTCCCTCACAGACCTTGACTGCCCTCCAACTTCCTTTGTGCTTGATTATAAAATAAACACGCTGAGCTAGTCTGGGGCCACTTCTCCTCCATCAGAGGAACGTGTCCCACCTGGCCCCCGCTTTTCTTTATGTCTTTGTGTCTGTGTCTTTCTTAATCTCTCGCCACTCTCTCTCGGGACCCTCAAGGCAGCCACACAGGCCGCGGAAGTATGACAACCACTTGTATACCTGATCCTGAATTGTACTCCACATCTTTAAAATAAATAAAATATAAAAAGATAGGATTACAAACTACTGAGTCTAAAAAGAAAGATAATTTCGTCTCCCCATAGTGGAACAAGGTATCTCCATGTTATTTCTTGAAGATAGTAACAATAAATCCTTCAAAACACCAATATAGTACTTCTCATAGAACTTAATGCCAAAACTTCCTAAAGAATACCAGTAATAATTTTAAAAGTTGGTCACAGTCTATGTATGCTTGAGCCTGGAAAGATCAGTAGGAATCAATAGCTTTTTTTGATCAACCCCACATTAACACTCCCTTAGATTTGCTGTAATTACTCATTACTGCAAAGTTACTTAATGATTACAAAGCTAGCAGGTCAAGAGTATATAATAAAGCACTATACATAATATAGCCCCTGAACATTTGCTCATTTCTTTATTGAAGAATTATTATGGAGCACACATGGTACTTGTCCAAAAACTGGAGATAAAGCAATGAACTCCAATATAACCATTGGCACTATATTTAGTGAAGGATAATTAGACAAAAACACATTTATAGAAAATTTATTGTATTGTATGTACTATATTTTTGCTGTCTTGAATTGTGAATGATAATTTATAAGACTCATGTCTACAATAAACTATATTCCTTGAACACAAGGCTCCTTGCATAGCACTCTATGGACCTTTAAAATGTAGCAACTCGTTCATAATTATAAAAATGAAATATATCAATTTTATATTCCAAACTAGGTTATAAGTTTATTTTTATTCCCACTATGTTAGATATTTGATATACTTACTGGTTAATTGGTTAATTGGTTATTGAATGAGATTATATTCTCTACATAGTTGACTTTTTGTTCAATAATTTGTCATAACATCAATGGAAAGCTAGGGTACCCAAGAATAATTAAAAACTTACTGTAAATTTAATATAATATATAATTATACACAAGACTATAAAACTTTTTACACTACAGTATAGCATGATCAAAATGAATGTATTGATTGTGCTAAAGCATTTTTATTACTTATATAAAGTGCAATACAAGAGTCTTATTTTCAACTTAGAGATTTATTCATTTTATTTTGTAATCAAAAGGCTTTATTTTATATCATGATATATGGAGGAGACTGAAGACATGTTTATTGAATAATTAAATGCATTTTTTTAAAAAGAAAGAAAGACACAGCTCATTCTTCTGATAGTCAATGACTATTTATGCTTTATAGATTTTCCTCCTGTAAAACTTATCCCACTTTCTACTTCAGAGAAATATTGTGAGACTTAGCAAGTTAATGATCAGAAACGCTTGAAGTTGTTTTGAATTAATGGGTAAATAATAATAACAGGAGTCTGGGTTCGCATATTCCTGTGCCCCTACGTCCCCACACCCCATCTCACCAATCAGTATAAATTGCTTTACTCTTTGGAGGAAAAGTTTAATCGCCTGCAGTTTTAGTACTGCTGTAATATCCTTGTTATCAGGTAATGAGAATTTAAATTGTTTTTCTTCTACCAAGGCAGTCAAGTTAAATTGTGTTAATTTATCACTTACTTTAGAATAATAAAAAAATTTAATTTTATCTTTAAATATGGTAGTATATTGATGAGTCATTCATGAGAGACTATCACTTGTAGTAAGTATTTAAAAGCCCTATTACATGGTTATAGATTGTATTTTATCAATTAGAAAACTCATCAACTGGGCTCAGTGGCTCAGCCTGTAATCCTGCGCTTTGGGAGGTTGAGGTGAGTGGATTGCCTGAGTCCGCGGGTTCGAGACCCACCTGGGCAACTTGGTGAGACCTCATCTTTACAATAAATCAAAAAAAAATTAGCCGGGCGTGGTAGTGCACGCCTGTAGTTCCTGCTACTAGGAAGGCTGTGGCGGAAGGATTGCCAGAGCCCAGCTGCAGTGGCACTCTGATCTGGGCGACAGAATGAGACTCCAACTCAAAAAAAAAAAAAAAAAAACCAGAAAGATCATCAATTTGCTACATAATTTAAATACCTTTCTATTATTTAGCAGGACACTGCATATAACATCAATAAGAGTACCTGGTCTCAAAACAGGACAAGTGGGGACCAAAGGGAGGCCCAAACTTTACTTGTATGAAAATGTTTAAAAATTGTTAAAATTGAACAACTATCATAATACCATAGGAAGTGATTGGCAGTAGGGGAAACTGCCAGGAGAAGGTGGGGGCGGGATTGACAGTCATGGGAAACTGCCAGGGGAGTGGGTCACACCTCATCAACAAGGAGACCTGCATAATGAACATTTGCATACCTCACCCTGAATTGTACCCCACATATTTTAAATTTAAAATTAAAAAAAATCAAAAAAGATTTAATGGGGTGTGGTGGTGCATGCCTGTAGTTCCACCTACTTGGAAGACTGAGTGGAAGTATGGCCTAAGCCCAGAAGGTTAAGGTGGTGGTGGCTGTGAGCATGCCACAGCATTCCAACCTGGATGACAGAGTGAGACTCTGACTCAAAATAAATAAATAAGTAGAAAGTAGAATGGAGGTATGGCAACCAGACACACTACTCCTAAGTAAATTAATAAATGATTATAGAAATTGTGACACTCCAAGAAATTATTAATATATGTATACGTATAATTAAAAGCTTTACCCAAAGTTAAATAAGCATTTATTAGTTGGCAATGTGCAATATTTGGTGTTCACGTAAGTCTCTGAACTGCTGTTAAAAGAAAAGGTAAATAAATAAACTAAGAACACCCTGGCACCCAAAGGACTGTTTGAGCAAATACTCTAAATAATTCAAACTAGAAAAAAAAGTGTTTTGTTTTAGTTTCCTTTGGTCTCAAGTTTTTCCATGAAGTGTGAAGAATAAATTATTAAGAACTATTCATGGATTAAATATTTCAGAGCAGTCACTGGCACCCGTGTGCCTGTCTCTGAGGCACCAAGCTAAGATCCTCCAAGTCCCTGTCATTAAGACGATTGTTGTCTCAGAAGAGAGAATGGCTGGGCTCGGTGGCTCAGCCTGTAATCCCGAGCCTTGGGAGGCTGAGGTGAGTGGATTGCCTGAGCCCCCGGGTTCGAGACCCACCTGGGCAGCGAGATCTCATCTCTACAATAAATCAAAAAATCAGCCGGGCATGGTAGCTCATGCCTGTAATTCCGGCTACTCGGAAGGCTGAGGCGGAAGGATTGCCGGAGCCCAGCAGGTCGAGGCTGCGGTGGCCGGGAGCGGCCACTGTACTCCAGTCTGGGCGATGGAGTGAGATGCCAACTCAAAAAAAAAGAAGAAGAAGAAGAAGAGAGAATGACAAGTAAGCTCATTCATCCAAAATGAAATGCAATTTCTAACACTTGAAAAATACTGTAGTTTATGACATGCTTTTGAGGAAGACAATTTTAAATAAGGCTCCCAAAGGTAGAGTTTATGTAAAATTATTGTTACACTAAATTTATTACCCAAAGCATTGACTTTTTAAAATTTCTCTCACTAGAAAATATTTTGTGATCAGCTCTCTCTATGCTTTACCTTTTATTCTCTGCCTTTTCCATTAGAAAGTTTCATGGAGTCTCGGCAATCCCTATTTCCTTTAATTCCATGATTACTTCTTTAGAGGGGCAGCTACTTGACCTTGTCCAGTTGTCTCAGCAAATTTGTGTGCCGAGTTTTCATTCATATTTTATTTTAATTATCCTAAGCCAGAGACCATGGCTTCCATTTCTTTATTGGTCCCAAGGTGTCTAGTACATTGTCCAGCTTATTAAATATTTGTAGAATGGTTAAGTAATAATTAGAGTCTAGAGAACCTGCAACATATCTATGAAAAACTCAAGAGGTGATAGATTGTATTAATATTACCCGGAGTTTTTCCAGTTCCCTTTCATTGCCTGTAGCTACTCTGAACATCTAATTTCTCTAATAATCATTGTGGCTCATGGCAGGATAAAAACTGAAGCTGAAATTTGAATGATTCAGTGTTCTCTAGGTCTGTAACAAAACTCCAGGGGGAAAATTCTCTAGTTTACAATAAATTCATCACTGATTTCCCTTCTTACTTTGGCTTTTATTCTGTGTTGAAACTTGAAAAGTCAAATGGATGTTTGAATCTTGAAGTCTTTCTTTGCCTTTTATTATAACTGTGCTCCATGGGCTTAATGATCTTGAAGATAATAACTTTCAAGTCCAGTTTTATAGGAAAGTTTAAAAATTATTGGATAACTTCTGAATATATCTATATAGGAATAGTAAAATTAGCAGCTGAGTGCATCATACAGATGATCTGAATCATTCAATAGCCTTTCTGTTGACTAAAGAGTCATTTTATGTATTGGTTAGATCCTGATGGACTCTGATGAATTGTCTTCTACACTGAGACGCTTATTCAGCTCATTTATCCGCACTCCCTTTATTTAATTCTAGTTTTCATTAAAGCTAATATTGCACAAGAATCTCCCATGGTTATCATTTCTAGCAAGCAATGACAGAAAGCTGTCTCCACCTCATCTCTCAGCATTCCCATCAGTTTGCTTTTGAATGTGCCATTGAAGGACCTGGCCAATTGTCATCCTCCAGAAAAAAACAGAGATTGCCTGTATCTCAGTTATGTATGATTGTGCAGCCCTAAAGAGGTGTTGGTAATACTCACATGACTTCAAAGTGGAGCTCCTAAAACTATCTTATTCATCTCTGGGCCTATTATCTTGGCCTAAAGTAGATGCTTCATAAATGCTCAATTTTTTTTAAAAAAAGGAGAAGGTCGGGGAAGAGATGTGTTTAAGCTATATGTGTTATATGAAGTCATTCAGGCTATTCAACAATAATTTTAAGAAATATATTTTATACAACAAGAACTCTGAACAGTGCTATGGGTACCATCTTAGGGTGGATGACCCTTTAGGAATATCCATTTACCATTGAAAAAGGTTTTGTGATGTTTCCCCAGAAATCAACACAGGGGAGGTGAGGGAATAAGCATTAAATAAACATAGAAATAGTCAACAAACATATTTTGACGTGATGATAAATTGTATACTGGAAATAATTAAACCCCTCCATGTTACTTTAGTCAACTTGGATGGGCAGGTGTCCAAGAGAGAACCTGCCTTGGACCTCAGGGTTTGTCTCTGAAGAAGTCCAACCATTGTGATCATTAAATCAGAGGCTCCCTTTTTCTTTGGGACACAAGACTGCCAGGATCTGTGTTCACCTTCTTGACTCCTGTTGAGCTGATGTTGGGAAAGTAAAATTACATGGTATTGTGTTAAATACACACCACATTCCTTTAGGGCTCTAGAACACAGGATGATAGGGAAGCTCAGAGAAGATGTGTGAGTGAACTTAGCCTTTTCTCCTGCCCTTTCACCTTTCAGCCTCCAGGGGCTGGATCTAGAGGGTTGGCAAGCACAAAATCTTGCCTTTATCCTACCCCCCTTCCAGATCACTGAGAAACCCACCCAGTTCTAGGGACTAAGCCCTCCAGCATAAAATGAATTAAATACCTATCATGTGATACACCCTTTACCTAAAGGCATTGATCTTCCTGACAGTCAGATATTATAATTCTGCCAATTTCACAGATGAGTAAAATAAAGTCATAGTTCACAGAACTAATAAATGGTAGACTTGGTCTTTAAATACAAAATAATGAAGACTAGAACAAGACCAGGTTGCCCACTCTCACCCCTCCTGTTCAACATAGTGTTGCAAGTTCTAACTAAAGCAATCAGAGAGAAGGAAATCAAGAGTATCCAAATAGGAAAAGAGGAAGCTATGACATGACCCTGTACCTTGAAACCCCAAGAGAATCTGTCAAAAACTTTCTGACACTGATCACGGACTTTGGCAAAGTCCCAAGGTATAAAATAAATGTGCAAAAGACAGTCGCATTCTTATGTGCCAACAATAAACAAACAGAAACCCAAATAAAAAACACAATCCCATTCACAATAACTACACACAAAAATGAAATACCTTGGCATCTTCCTAACCAGAGAGGTGAAAGACCTTTGCAACAGAAACTACAAAACACTGCTCAAAGAAATCAAAGATGACACAAACAAATGGAAACTATTCCATGCTCATGGATGGAAAGGATTGACATTGTTAAGATGTCCAGCCTACCAAAGGCACTTTACTGATTTAACATAATACCCATCAAATTACTGACATCATTCTTCTCAGACCCAGAAATGAAAATATAGAAATTCAAATGGAAATATAAATGACCACGAATGGCTAAAACAACCCTCAGCAAAAGAAAGAAACAAAGTGAGAGGTATCACACTCCCAGACTTTAAACTTTATTATAAGGCTACAATAATCAAAACAACCTGGTACTGGTACAAGAGCATGCATATAGATCAGTGGAACAGGATAGAGATTCTAAAAGTAAAATCTCTATTTCTCAAAC
Source organism: Carlito syrichta (assembly GCF_000164805.1). Lineage (NCBI taxonomy): Eukaryota > Metazoa > Chordata > Mammalia > Primates > Tarsiidae > Carlito > Carlito syrichta. The sequence continues at coordinate 9,853 of NW_007253924.1, forward strand.
AACTCATTTTCAACAAAGCCTCCACTAACAACCACTGGGAAGAGGTGAACTTGTTTACTAAATGTTGCTGGGAAAACTGGCTGACCACATGCGGAAAATTAAAACAAGACCTATCATCATACACAAAAATCAACTACTAATGGGTCAAAGACCTAAATGTAAAACCTCAAACTATAAGAACCTTAGAAAATGCAGGAGACAACCTTTTGGAAATTGAAACTGGCAACCAATTCCTGATCAAAACCCCAAGAGCCCATGCCATAAGAGATAAGATAGACAACTAAGACCTCATCAAACTGAAAACCTTCCGCAAAGTCAAAGAAGCCATCAAAAGAGTGGGGAGACAACCCATAGAATGGGAAAAAATATTTGCCAACTGTACATCTGACGAAGGCCTAACATCTGAAATCTACAAGGAACTCATATGTGTTGGGGCTAAATAATCCCCATTACAAAGTGGGCAAAAGATAATAGACACTTCTCAAAAGAAAACATACAGGCAAACAACAGACATATGAAAAAATGCTCAGCCTCACTAATTACCAAAAAAATACAAATCAAAACCACACTGAGATACCATATAATTCCAGTCAGGATGGCCATCACCAATAACTCAAAAACGACAGATGCTGGAGAGGATGTGAGGAGAAGGGAAGACTTCCACACTGGTGGTGGGATTATAAACTAGTACAACCTCTGTGGAAAACAGTTTGGAAATTTCTAAAAGGTCTAAAAATTAACCTCCCATATGACTCCGCAATGGCCCTTCTGGGAATACACCCAGAGGAACTCAAATCACTCTATGAAAAAGATACTTGCACACGCATGTTTATTACAGTCTTATTCACAATAGCAAAAACATGGACCAAGCGTGCTGCCCATTAAAAGAGGACTGCATAAAAAACATGTGGTACATATACATGATGGAATATTACACAGCCATAAAAAGGACAAAATTATGAACTTTGTAGCAACTTGGTTGGATGTAGAGTCCATAATACTGAGTGATCTACCACAGAAACAAAGAACTGAGTATTATATGGTCCCACTCATAAGCAGACCCCGAATAATTATCATAATACTTTAAGAAAGGGATTAACAGTAGCAGGACGGGGAGCACACCTTATCAATAAGGGTACCTGATCACAAATCAGGTAAAGTGGGACCAAAGAGAGGCCCAAACTTTACCTACACAATGACCATTTGTATACCTAACCATGAATGGTACCCCACATTTTTAACATTAAAAATTTAAAAAATACAACATGCTACCTTCTCCTATTCCAATTGATTGGCTATTTTTTTATCCCACATTAATTATGAACAAGTTTTTGTTTAAAGCACTGGTTTTCAAATGCAGCATACCACAGGAACCAGAGACAATTCTTAGAATGCTCTCTAAAAGCTAACACTAAGGACTATGCAGCTGAACAAATAGTCCAAGAAAACAAATTTTACTATTTTTCCCTGGGAGAAGTGAAGTATATTAAAAATAACTAAGAAATAAACTTGCACGTTAATGAAAAGTCGGAGCTCATTTTCTAAACTTTGGCTTTGCTGTTTCCTATTTTAAATACATGTCAATCACTCTTTCCAGCAAGTGTAGATGCACTCAGAAGTGCATTTTAGACTGTTCACAAGTTTAATTTTATCATCACATTTCTCTCCCACCTCAGGTGTTGTAAAGAAAAAGAACCAGTCTCACACTACATCATAAATTGCTGCTCAAAGTTATTCGCTATTTTCTATCAGTGATCTCCTTTTGTAAACAATCTGCTATTTTATAGTCTTACCAACACTTGTCTATTGCTGGCATGTGGTCATAATTATTTGATATTTAAGAATATAAAATAGAAATACCAATTGAAAACAAAAATTGATTACAAAATAGAAATATTCACTAATTGCATTATATGGATAAAATAACAAAAAGATTAAACGACTTCTTCCCCTTTCATAGAGTGTAATGATTCTGCTACTAAGTTTTCCCGATCATTTGAAAGGCAATGATGTGGGTCATAAGATGAAGACTCTAAACCTCTTTCATTACCTAGCAGGTGACCTTAGGTAAGTCACACTCCTAGCAATAATGAGGAGACTGGACCAGAAAATTTTAGGGCCCTTCCTGTATTAAGATTTGATGATTTCATGACTACCACAGTATCTTTGTTTATCCTTTCATATATTTAATAGGCAACTAAGAGATTCTAGGTCCATCAATTGTGTCTATCTTGAAATTCAAATAAACTCTCCTGATAATCAGAGGCAAATTCAAAAGCAGCCAAATTTTTCAATTCAGGTCCTTTACAATTTAAGACTGTTAAATCCACCTAATTATATATGACTCATATCCAATGTGGATGTGATAAGCTATTTCTACTATAATTTTGCACAAGTAGAGAGCCTTAGCATTTTTAAGATGTCTTAGACCAGCAATACTCAAGGTTTAAAAACATTGCATTGGGGCATACTTGAAAAACAAGGTTAAAGAGGTAAGATGCTAATACTTGTGAGGAAATCAAGAGAGGCAATGTTGCTATATTTGATTCCCTTGATCAGAGACAATAGGCAAATTCTGGTTCTAGTATCCAAAAGCAATGTGTGATGGACAGAGGTAACCCTGATGGAAGAGACATGAACATGAACCCATCCTCCTCTGAATATGCTCTGATCAGATTATTGACCAAGACAATATTCTCTAATTCTCCATCTTCTTCTGTGCCTTTAATTTATAAAAACAATTCTTGCTATACAAACACAGATTCCAGACAAGGTCTTCGGCTCTGCTTTGCAAACATGTTGTCACTCTAGACTTCCTTGATTAAGGTATAAGGATGTTGTTATAACCACACAGACATTCTAAGAACCCTAACATCGGCACAAAGAGAAAAGAATAATGAATTAGTACAATAAATTTCTATATCATATGGAATAATATATTTGCATCTAAAAGTCATTTAGCTACCCATTATGTTAGTGTTTTTATTTTTGAATGCTTCCCCCCACCCACCCACCCAAGTGTCATGGACTGTGAAGTCAATTTAGTAAGTAAATATTGTACCGGTTAAATGTGAAGTTGTGATATACTCACTATGTTCGCATACTTAAAATAAGAGAAGGGAATGGGGAGTGAAATGATCTGTGTTGTTAAGCATTAACTTATGAAAACGTTTTAAAGACTATCTTTAATTTTACCTATTTGAAAAAAAATTTTTTTAAGCCTCATTTTCAAAAAGTAATATAAATACTAGTAAACCTGAGTGAGTAAGCTTAGGGAGGACTCATGACATTATGAGATGCAGCTCAGAATGCATGATGGGTATGTGTGTTGGTATGTGAGAGCAAGAGCTATGGACTGGAGAGAGAGGAAGGTATGTCTCCAGTACCGAGACTTTGTATCTCAGGGATTTCATAGTTAAGAGAACAGAGTAGACAGCAATTATAAGGAAGGAAATGTATCTTGGAATAAAACAAGGGCTTAGCTATGGCAAATCACGGTGTACTGGACAAATCACATGTACTGGACAAATCATGGTGTTTGGCAGCACACGTTCCATAAATGTGAGTTCCTTCGTTTCTCCCCTTCAGTAAAAATCTGTTAGCATTCTATCTCTGACATTCCAGTTTTAGAAGAAACAAGGATTCAGCCAGGATTCAGCTGATTTCCACAAACCACTGAGCTGCTTGCTGGTCCCAGAACTGTAGGAAGTCAAGAACTCACGATGAAGCCTGCTGGGAACACTCTGCACACTTCAGCCTTTGTAAGCCAAGTGACCCACACTCAGAGACCAGGCTACTTATTTTAGAATAATAGACATTGTTAAACAGCAAGGACGCTGCATTCCCTTGGCAACCTTAATATTTATGTTCATAAAAATTTAGCCTAAAAATCACCACTATAGGAGGTGGTTTGGAGAAAAATAGTCTTAAGAAACATAAGACTCAAGTGGACAGGAAAAAAACTCTTATACCTTAATGAAACAAAATGATAAAATGCAAAACAGAGAACAAAAAGAATATCAACAATATTTTGTACAATTGAAAACAATAATGAGGGTATTGTATAAATTTTCATTTACCATCTATTGTTAATTAGAGATTCTGAAGAATTACTAGTCCCTAGTATATCACTATGGCTGACAATGTAAATGCTAAGAACATTCTTTGACCTTCCATTACATGCATTAGAATATTAGGAGAGAGAAGTGGCAAGATGGCGACGGGGCAACCCGGTCTCTGAAGCCCTCTGCAAAGGAGATCTGCAGTGGGTCTCTGACTCTCACCCCGGGGGGCTGGGGACCCCACCATCGCAACCTGCTCCTCATACAGAGCTCGGCCGTTGCCACCGCTGGGACATCACAAAGGACTGGAGAGTTACTGCGGCGCAAACAGTGCTGCTGCCGCCACAGCCCCTCCCCCCACCACTGCTGCCGTCGCTGCCACTGCCGCGGCCTCTGTGACGGGTAGCACATCACACCACCCGGCCCAAGGCGATCCACATCAAACCCCTTCACAGAAGATCTGCTGGGATCGCTGCCACCTCTCCTGCGTCCGAGACTGTCCTGCTCGCCCAGCATAAGGCTCCTGTTGCCTGCGCAGAGGCAGGCAGCCATCTTGTTCCTGTCCGGCCCCACCCCCTCTGGGGAGAGCAGCTGAGATAGCACCACCTGCTGGCGATTCAAGGTAACAACACCGAAACGGGAGAAACAAGCTTGATACAGACATAGACCAGAGTGCTGAACTGAGGGCAATCTGAACTGTCCTTCACAGCAGATCGGGGGCAACTAACCCTAACTGCAAACTAATTGACCAGCTTGAAAAGAAAACTAGAAATCAGACCTGAAAGGACAATGGACTTAAACGAAATGTCTCAGAGTGTGCTTCATTGATTCTATTCGTTTAATGACTTAATTCTATTCCTACTGTATTGTTCCCTTTTTTCTTTTTTCCTTTTCCTTTTCTTCTCTTTTCTTCTCTCTGTAAACCATATCTTTGTATAGAGGAACAGCACACTAACAAGGTGGTTGGTTAGCTTGTATGTTAGTATCACTATATGTTTTATTTTTATTTTTTATTTTTTTGCATGAGAGTTGGTTCGTCTGTAGCTGTGGTCTATTGTTTTTATCTGTTTCAGTATAGGCCTCTCTCTCTATTTGTTGGCACACTCGTTTGTTTCCCCCCTTACTCCTCTATCTCTCCACTCCCATCTTCAACCCACTATCTGCTCCATTCTCTCCCCTCTGCTAACCACATTTTATTTCAGGGAATAAGCCTACAGCCCTACTGCACAGACAGAATCCAGGGCAGTAGGAAGTGGGTTCCACATTATCCACACACCTGTCAGCAAATACCAGGACATGCAGACAGATTTTGAATCACAGCTCTCCCCTTAAGTAAATCTCAAAACTGCAAAAAGGACCACCTCCAACCTACAGTGCAACTTCAGAATTGAACAAAGTAAGAGGACATACATAAAGAATAGGAGATTGAACAAACAGAAGTAAAACCAATCCCTTTACCCCTGAATAACAAAATTAAAGAAGACGGTGACGTGGAGGGAAGGAAAAAGTAGGGAGGGGGAAAAATCACACAAATGAAGAAAAACCAAAAGAAGAATATAGGTCTCACACAGACCCCTGGGAAATCAGACAGTGATAAAACAGATTCTGGAACACAAACAATGAAGAGTCCCCAGAATGACTGGTTACATGCAACAAACCCAGACTTCAAGACATTAATGGAGAGAATTTAAAAAATTGAGGAGAGACAAGAGGAAAATAGGAAGGAGCTGATGTCAGAAATGACATC
>NW_007253924.1:16028-20887 GCF_000164805.1 Carlito syrichta
AGAGTAAATTGGGCTTCCTGAGGCAGAGAGAGAAACAGAAGCCACACTGGAACAAACATTTCATGAAATCATTCAAGAAAACTTCCCTCATCTCATTAAGGATGAAAAAATTCAAACACAAGAGATTCAGAGAACCCCTGCAAGACAACAAATGAGAAGTCCAACTCCCAGACACATAATAATTCGCCCAAACAAAGTAGCTATGAAAGGAAAAATCCTAAAGGCAGCAAGAGAAAAAGGCCAGACTACCTACTAGGGAAAACCAATTAGAATAGCAGCAGCTTTATCCACAGAAACCCTGCAGGCCAGGAGAGCCTGGAGCCCTATCTTCAAAGTTCTAAAAGAGAAACAATTTCAACCAAGAGTAACCTACCCAGCCAAACTAAGCTTCATTAGTGAGGGAGAATTGAAATCTTTTCCAGACATCCAATCCCTAAGAACCTACACTGCCACCAGACCACCTCTACAAGAAACACTTAAGAAAGTACTGAACACAGAAGAAAAAGAAAAAAGAACAACAGCATTCTTCACAAGAGTACAGGCAAAAGATTAAAAACACACATGACCCAACTCCAAAACCCAAAGAAAGACAACAAACAAACAGGAACAACTCTGTAAGAACCTTATGACAGGGATCAACTCTTGCATTTCAATTATTAGCCTAAATGTGAATGGACTAAATGCACCACTGAAAAGACATAGAATGGCAAAATGGATAAAATATCATCAGGCAACAATCTATTGCCTTCAAGAGACTCACCTCACTAGAAAGGACACCCACAGACTCAAAGTAAGAGGATGAGAAACAAACTTTCAGGCGAACGGAATACAAAAGAAAGGAGGAGTAGTGATCTTAATTTCAGACAAAATACCCTTCAAGCTATTAAAAATCAAAAAAGATACAGAAGGCCACTACATAATGATAAAAGGTTCAATCCATCAACAAGAAATATCTATCCTAAACATATATGCACCCAATATAGGTGCGCCAACTTTCATAAAGCAACTTCTTGGAAAACTAAAGAAAGATATTGACTCTAACACTATCATAACTGGGGACTTTAATACCCCACTCACAACCTTAGACAGATCATCAGGACAAAAAATCAGCAAGGAGATCCAGAACCTCAATTTGACTTTGGACCAAATGGACTTAATTGATACCTACAGAACACTCTATCCAAAGACCACAGAATACACATTCTACTCATCACCACATGGAACATATTCTAAGATCGACAACATACTCGGCCATAAATCAAGCATAAGCAAATTTAAAAGGACCAAAATTCTACCAAACACCTTCTTGGAGCATAGTGGAATAAAAATAAACATTGACACCAACAAAGTCCCCCAAAACGCACAAAGACATGGACACTAAACAGCATGATGCTAAACAAATCCTGGGTCAACAACGAAATCAAAACAGGGATCAAAAGACACCTAGAAACAAATGAAAATGAAGAAACATCTTACCAAAATCTCTGGGATGCTCTGAAAGCTGTAGTAAGAGGGGAATTTATATCCCTACAAACACAAATGAAGAAAATGGAAGGAACAGAAATTCACAACCTAACAAGCCACCTAAAGAAGCTGGAAAAGCAAGACCACAAAAACCCTAATTTCAGCAGAAGAATTCAGATCACCAAAATAAAAACCCAAATCCAGGACATAGAAGACAAAAAGATAATACAAAAAATCAATGAAACAAAAAGCTGGTTCTTCAAAAGGATAAACAAGATCGATGGTCCCCTAGCTAGACTGACCAAGAGAAAACAAGAAAAAAACCAAATAAGCACAATCAGAAACACAAAAGATGAAGTCACATCTGACCCTGAAGAAATACAAAAGACCATTAGAGACTACTACATACACTTATATGGAAACAAACTTGAAAACCTTAAGGAAATGGAGGACTTTCTGACGTCACACAACCTACTTAGGTTGGAACAAGAACAAATTGAGACCTTAAATAGACCAATAGCAATCAAGGAAATTGAATACGTAATAAGAAAACTTCCTACAAAAAAAAAGCCTTGGTCCAGATGGCTTTCCAGCAGAATTCTACAAGACATTTAAGGAGGAGCTGATACCAATCCTACTGAAGGTATTCCAGGCGATTGAAAAAGATGGAACTCTCCCCAAATCATTTTATGACGCCAACATCACATTGATACCCAAGCCAGGTAAAGATCCAACAAAGAAAGAGAACTACAGGCCAATATCTTTGATGAACATAGATGCTAAAATTCTCAACAAGATCCTAGCAAACCGGATTCAGCAATACATCTCAAAAATCATCCACCATGACCAATTAGGCTTCATTCCTGGGATGCAAGGCTGGCTTAACATTCGTAAAACCATAAATGTAATTAAATACATCAACAGATGTCAAAACAAAAACCACATGATCATATCATTAGATGCCGAAAAAGCTTTTGATAAAATCCAGCACCCCTTCTTGATAAAAACCCTTGAACATCTAGGCATACGGGGAATATACCTCAAACAAGTAAAAGCCATCTATGAGAAACCCACAGCCAGCATACTCCTAAATGGACAAAAATTGGAACCAATTCCCCTGAAAACTGGAACTAGACAAGGATTCCCACTCTCAACCCTCCTGTTCAACATAGTATTGGAAGTCCTGGCTAGAGCAATCAGAGAAGAGGAGGCAATCAGAGGTATTCAAATAGGAAAAGAGGAAGTCAAGCTATCTCTCTATGCAGATGATATGATTATGTACCTTGAAAACCCAAGAGAATTGGAACAAGAAGAAATTGAGACCCTCAATAGACCAATAACAATCAAGGAAATCGACTACATAATAAGAAAACTTCCTACAAAAACAAAGCCCTCCAAATGGATCAGAGACCTGTCAAAGACCTCCTTATATTGATAAAGGCCTTTGGCAAAGTCTCAGGATACAAAATAAATGTACACTAGACAATTGCATTTCTCTACACCAATAATAAACAAACAGAAACCCAAATAAAAAACACAATTGCATTCACAATAGCCACAAAAAAAAGAAATACCTTGGCATCTTCCTAACCAGAGACATGAAAGACCTTTACAATGAAAATTACAAAACACTGCTCAAAAAAATCAAAGCTGACATGAACAAGTGGAAAAATATCCCATGCTCATGGATCAGGAGAATCAACATTGTGAAGATTCCATCTTACCTAAGGCAATCTACAAATTCAATGCAATACCCATTAAATTACCAACAACATTCTTCTCAGACCTAGAAAAAATAACACAGGAATTCATAAGAAACACAAACCACCAAGAATAGCCAGAACAATCCTCAGCAAAAAAAACAAAGCAGGTGGTATCACAATACCAGACTTCAAGCTTTACTATAAAGCTACAATCATCAAAACAGCTTGGTATTGGTACAGGAACAGGCATATAGATCAATGGAACAGAATTGAGATTCCAGAAGCAAAACCTCAATTTCGCAACCAACTCATCTTCGACAAAGCCCCCACCACCTACCAGTGGGGAGAGGAGAACCTATTCAGTAAATGGTGCTGGGAAAACTGGCTGACCACATGCAGAAGATTGAAACAGGATCCCTATCTATCCCCATGCACAAAGGTTAACTCCAAATGGATCAGAGACCTAAATGTAAAACCTCAAACCAAAGAACCTTAGAAAAGGAAGGAAATACCCTCATGGAAATTGGAACTGGCATCCAATTCCTGTACAAAACCCGAAACCCACAGGTCATAAGAGAGAAGATAGACAAGTGGGACCTTATTAAACTGACAAGCCTCTGCAAAGCCAAAGAAACCATCAAGAGAGCAGGGAGACAGCCTACAGATTGGGAAAAAGTATTTGCCAACTCCAGGTCTGACAAAGGCTTAACATCCTGGATCTACAAGGAACTGAAATGTACTGAAAAGAAGAAAACAAACAACCCCATTATAAAATGGGCAAAAGATAAGATATAAACAGACACTTCACAAAAGAAGACATCCGAGCAGCCAACAAACACATGAAGAAATGCTCAATGTCACTCATCATCAGGGAGATGCAAATCAAAACCACACTGAGATACCACCTAACTCCAGTCAGAATGGCAATTATCAACAACTCAAAAATAACAGCTGCTGGAAAGGGTGTGGTGAAAAGGGAACAATTCTACACTGTTGGTGGGAGTGTAAACTAGTGCAACCTCTTTGGAAAGCAATGTGGCGATTCCTAAAAGCTCTAAAAATCGACCTTCCATATGATCCCGCATCCACCTACTGGAAATATACCCTGAAGAACACAAATTACTCTATAAAAAAGATACCTGCACACGTATGTTTATCGCAGCATTGTTCACAATAGCAAGAACCTGGAAACAACCATGCTGCCCATCAAAAGAGGACTGGATTAAAAAAATGTGGTACATATACACGATGGAATACTGTCGGTGACCAGCACTGACCAAGGGTGGGTTAGGACCCGCACCAGAGAATCTGGACAGCGAGAAGACCACTCGGAGGCAGTTCTTCTGGGAACAGTCTGATCAAGACTGGAGCCGATTTTATTCAAACCTTTTCCAACTTATATACCATTTTCTATACCCTCCAGCAATGTGATAATCACTCACTGGGGGCGTACAAGTTTCGTGCTTTACAAACTATGCATCACAAGACCACCACAAGATCTGCAATTTCCAAGCAAACAATTCAAATTCCATGATGCCTGCCGTGCTTACATTTAGGTCACAGGTGCACAATTTCAATACAAAATCGTTCAAAGTGTTTTTCCATAATGTTCAATTGAATCATTCATATTATATTCTTTGCTCTATACCCTGATTTAATACCAAAAAACTTTCCTGAGTTAACTCTAGGTTT
>NW_007253924.1:20907-30465 GCF_000164805.1 Carlito syrichta
AAATGGGCAAAAGATATGAACAGACACTTCACAAAAGAAGACATCTGAGCAGCCAACAAACACATGAAGAAATGCTCAACCTCACTAATCATCAGGGAGATGCAAATCAAAACCACACTGAGATACCACCTAACTCCAGTCAGAATGGCAATTATCAACAACTCAAAAAATAACAGCTGCTGGAGAGGGTGTGGTGAAAAGGGAACACTTCTACACTGTTGGTGAGAGTGTAAACTAGTGCAACTTCTGTGGAAAGTAGTGTGGCGATTCCTAAAAGGTCTAAAAATTGACCTTCCATATGACCCCACAATCCCCCTACTGGGAATATACCCTGAAGAACACAAATCACTCTATAAAAAAGATACCTGCACACGTATGTTTATTGCAGCGTTGTTCACAATAGCAAGAACCTGGAAACAACCATGCTGCCCATCAAAAGAGGACTGAATTAAAAAATGTGGTACATATACATGATGGAATACTACGCAGCCATAAAAAAGAACAAAATCATGAATTTCACAGCAACGTGGATGGAACTAGAGTCTATAATACTGAGTGACCTCTCACAGAAACAAAGATCCAAGTATCACATGTTCTCACTCATATAATGGGCCTTGAACATCCAATGTAATACTATAAGAAAATGACTGACGGTACTGGGAACTATGGGGGGGGGGATGGGATTAACAGTCGCAAATATCTGTCTGGGGATGGGGAAATACCTCTTATCAACAGGGTGCCTGAATGAAACGTAATTGTACACCTAACCCTTAACTGTACCCCACAAAACCATAATAAAAAATATTGATTAATAAAAAATAAAAAAATAAAAAATAAATTTAAAAAAGAATATTATGACCCTTTTTTGACTTCTGCTTTTCAAATCTCACTGTTTCCAAAAATATGCAATGACTTGAATATGTAAGAAGGACGACACTTTGGGTGACTTTGATTTAGCAAATGCCATGGAGACCCAAGACATATGTCTCTAGTGTGTCCCGCTTTCATTGTATCTTTGTATCGTTGATGCCAGAGAACTTTGACAAATCTCCTGGGATGTCACAGTTCCCTTCCTCCTCACTAATGCCTCTGTGACACAATTCAAGTTTTGCCTTTCTTGAGCCCGTGTTATCCCTCTCAAAACCAAATCTGGAAAACCTTCTATTTCTGTTCTACCATTCACCAGACTTTGCTTTTTAAAAGTTTCTCTTTCCAATATTGATTTTCTTTCATTTCAATTTGCCCGGCATCAATGTGCTGAGAGGACATATATCTGAAGTGAGACTCATGACTGTAAAAAGGATAACATATTTTTGTATGCAGGAAAAGAGATGAAGGGAATTGCAGGCTTGAGAGAAGTCATCATACCTGTGTAAACCTTCATCTACTTTCCTGATGGCAGTGACATACCTTATAGAAGTTAGATGGCCAACATATATATCTTAAATATATATATATATACACACACACATACACATACACATATATCTTAAATGGAGTCATTCCTATAACTATGTAAGCCTCTGGTGCTGATAATATTTAGCTTTTTTACATTAAAACGCTTCAAATCCACTATTCAGCAAAGAATAATATGCAATGCCCAGAACTGCATTGGGCATTATTGAACAATAAAATACAAGAAAGAGACAAGGTCCATGCCTTAAGAAGATTTCACTCTACTACAAAATATTGCCAAAATCTAGACATTAAAAAAAAATCAGAAAGTAGTTACTAAGACAGACTATATGATCAATTGCATAGTAAGTGAAATCATGAACTCTGAAGACTGGAAGAGCTCATGGTGGGCGATCATACCTTTTCTTCATATTGATGCTGACACAGAGGGTGCAAACTACTTGCTCAAGGAAACAAAACCAGTTGGCAGCAGAGTTCAGACTCAAAATTTACCTCATTCTAATACTCACTTTACCACCGAGAAATTCTAAGCAGTTTACACTGTATTCCAAGCCAGCATTTGCCAACTGATAAAAGTAGGTTTAAGGGTTTGAGGTCACAAGTAGAACTTAGTGGACATAAGTGTGCGCCTGTGCGTTTTTTATACAGAAACAATAAGCATGACACACCATATAAAAAGAAAGTCAACAATATTTTTCACACATTACAACAATAATTAATAGTAACACGTGTTTGATTTGGACTTCTAGAAACGGGTATTTCCTACTTTTTTTAAATGAAATTTTATTCTAGTAGTTAGAATTGATACCAATGCTAACTAGATCAACCAGACTCGTATATTGAAGCAGTGGCTAAGGTGACTACCTAAATAGTGATTTATCATTCCTGAAGTTCAAAGAAAACAATTTAGATCTTTTCCTTATGGAACATTGAAGAAAAATAGTTACTTATAGGTGTAAGTATAACCCTGCTCTTCCATTCACTATTCTCAGGGAGAATATTAAGTAAGAAGCCATGTGAGACTATGAGGGTTGATATATAATTAACCAGCATTTTTAACAAGTTAGAGCTTTTATTTTTCTCCCTTCCAAGCCAGCAGATAAATCCAATAGGCACAGAAGTACATATTTAAAAAAAAAAAAAAAAAAAGCAGACAGAGAGCACGGGGAAGAGTCAGAGAAGAATTCTTAGAGAAAACAATTTTTTTTTAATTTATCTCATTAGGAATACAAGAGAAGAAAGTTTTACCAGAAAGAAAGAAAATAATTGCAAATTATATAACTGATAAGGATCCAGGATCCAGAATATATCAAAAAATGTATGCAACTCAACAGCAAAAGGACAAACAACACAACTAAAAACAGGTAAAGAACTTAAATAGACAGTTCTCCAAAAAATATATATATATACGAAAAAAGGCCAACAAACACAAGAAGAGACGTTCAAAATCATTCATCATTAGAAAAATGCAAATTAAAACAATGAGATAGCATGCCACACTCACTTAGGGTGGATATAATTTTTTTAAAAATTTAAGGAAAATAACAGGTGTTGGTGAGGTTATGAAGAAACTGAGACCCTCATTCATTGTTGGTGGGATTGTAAAATAGTGCAGTAGCATTCACAATAGATAAAAGATTGAAACAGTCAAAATGTCAATCAATTCATGAATGCACAAGCAAATTGTGGCATATCTATACAATGGAAAATTGTTCAGCCATAAAAAGAATGAAATACTGATACATGGTACAATGTAAATGTATCTCAAAAACATGTTAAGTGAAATAAATCAGACAAAAAAGGTTCCATAGTGACTGACTTCATTTATATGAAATATCTCGACTAGGTAAATCCATAGAGACGGAGTGCAGATTGGTAGTCTCCAAGGACTGAGGAAAGGGGAATAAGAAACAACTGTTTAATGGGAACCAGCTTTCCTTTCAAAGTGATGAAATGTTTGGGAATTAGAATCAGCAATTACACAGCATTTAACTATATAAAATGCAACTAAACAGTTCACTTGAGAAATGGTTGATTTTATGTTAAAATGATGATTTTTACCTCAGTTTTTAAAAATGGTTCACTCAGTATTTTAAAGTTTTGTAACAACTTATGTCGATCATTTTGTCACTCAAAGTTGTCTATTAACTAAAATGGAAACTTGAGGTTATGATATCAACTATAATTTTAACCAAGGATGGCCAAAAACATTTGGTGTTTATGTATCAAGTTTTATAGTAAATAACTATAATGATGTTGACAATGACAGTAAAGTTGTGAAAATTATAGTATTTATTTGATAATGTATTTATCTGTTTAAGCAACTATCTATTCCACTAGACCATAAGTTTTTTGGCAGAAGAAATCAAATCATGTTTCTCTTGTATTCAAAGACATAAGTTAGAATATCCCAAGCATTCATTTAGCTTATTAAATTAATGAATATTTTCCCTAAAGCATCTATAATTACAAATTCCATATGATAGGAATTCATAAGTTGTTTTTGTCTTGAATAGATTTTAAATTGAATAAAATATTAAGTAGAAATAATTCCTAGTTATGAATAGTGTTCTTCTAGAGCAAATACAATTAGCATTTATCTTGAAATGTTTCTGAATTGCCTATGAAAAAGTTATTGCAATATATTTTTCTCATTTTGCCTAGGTAGTAATCTCATTTGAATATCTGAGAGCATTGATTCAGAGTCACTGAAATAACTTAATCAACCTTTCCTTTTTGAATTGCAGTTTTGAAACATAGAAAGAATGTTCCAACACTGCACCTCAAAAGAAAACCTAAAACCACAAAAAAATTTTAAGTAATCTAATGAGCTAAACATGCATTGCTATTTTTAGCAATCTTAGTAAAAATAAAAAAGAAATCATAAAGAAAATTGAAAATTCCAATGCAAGTATATATAAATATGTTTATACTTATAAAGTATATATGATCTTTATAATAGTTAAATGAGCTATTACATCTAAAGCAAGTGGATGATAGGTAAATACATGCAAAAAAATTTGCTTTTCTTAAGGTTGTTTTTCATGCAACTCCATAAATTCAAAATGCAATTGTTCTTCTTCAGGGATATCTCAGATCTTCTCTAAAATATTTTTTTCCCCAACAGACTGATAAAATGAAGTTTTTCCATATAATATGGTAATCTTACCTTTTGTCCTAAAAGTGTCTACTTAGATAGATATTCAGTACCTTAAAAAAAAGTTCAGTATTTACAGAATTATTTTCTGGGAACTTCACCTAATAAAATTACTTGATTATATCATTCTCCAAATATGCATTGAATATCTGTAAAAAAAAAACCTAAATTTTTGAAGTAATAATTCACTGCTGTTTTTCTAGAATTGTTGGACATGGACTATAATTCAGAAATAACAGACATTCTACCTGAGAATGAACAATGTTAATGCAAATTATAATATTAATGCTATATGGCAACCTAAATAATGGAGAGAGGCTTTTAAGAAAAAATAATATTTATTTGGAGATAGGCATTGCAATGACAATACGCATGTCATAAAAGACTATATATTTAGGGAAGTAAAGGAAGACAATTTTTTTTTAACGAGGAGAATTACATAATTGTTTTGAGATAAATATCCTTGGTTACAAAAATTAATAACAAGAGTGGCAAGGTTACTGGTTTGAGATTGGACAGGCAGTTGCTGGGCAGATGCCCTTGCAGAAGTATATTTTTGTGTATAAGGTTGCAATGGCCTTATACAAGGTTGTCGTTTTTGCAGCTTCTTTCATGATAGTTATCTGGTTATCAGAACATTTCCCAAACGGCCTTTCTTGGCTCTGTTTGTCAGGATATCTTCAACACAGGTGACTCCATTTTTATTCTGAACACTTTCTCAAATACATAGGAATTTTTATGTGAGTCATTTTGCCATGACTGCTGGTTGTTTTCAGATTAGGCAGAGAAGTGTAATAAAACTGGCTAAGCGAGGCCACTCATTATTGGCAAGGGACCTGTAAAAACCACCTTGCCTTTGGTATTGCTTCTCTTCTTCTCTTCTCCCTCCTACCACCCTCTACCCTGAGTTTTAATTCAAAACGTAAGAAAGAGTGGGATCCACACCACTAGTAGCGTGCTGGAGAGATACAATGATGGAAGTTTGATCTGGCCAGGATCTTGTGCGTCTCCCAGCTGACCTCTGTCTTGGGCTGGTTTTCCCTGGAAACCAACGCTGAGAAGGAGATTTGTGTGTGCAGGAGGCTGCTGGGGGTTTGCCTCGTGATCAGCAGTTCTAGGGAGTAAGCAAAACAGGATGGGAAGAGGGAAAAATTGCAGTTGACTGTAGCTGCAATGGAGGCTTCAGTCACCTCTGAGCCGTGGGGAAGGAGACCTCCTTAATCAGGACCAGAGAATGGGGCTATCACAGAATAGCTGCATGACCCAGCACATCATTGAAAACCTCTGCACCATTTCCTGACAGTCTAAGGTTACCACGCCATGCCTCACTTAGTCTAAGTTGAGTCACTTTTTCTCTTTTGTAAAATAGAGAAACCAAAAAAGATGAGTGGTTCCAAAACTGGTTGGTCCTTCAGAATCTCCCAAGAATGCTTATTAAAAACACAGAGGGCCGGGCTCGGTGGCTCAGCCTGTCATCCCAGCACTTCGGGAGGCCGGGGTGAGAGAATTGTCTGAGCCTGTGGGTTCGAAACCAGCCTGGGCAACTTGGGGAGACCTCATCTCTACAATAATGAATCAAAAAATTAGTTGGGTATGGTGGTCAGTGCCTGTGGTTCCAGCCACTTGGAAGTCTGAGGTGGAAGGATCGCCAGAGACCAGCAGGTCGAGGCTGGGGTGACCGTGAGTGTGCCACCACACTCCAACCTGGGTGACAGAGTGAGACTCTGACTCAAAAAAAAAGAAAGAAAGAAACGAACGTACTTCCACATTTTAACATTGGCTACGTTTGCTCTGTAACACAACCCCTGAGTTATGTTATTTTGCACTGCTAGGTAAAATAATAAGAATCATTACAAATTGTGGTACATTAAGAACCTTAAGAGCCCCAAATGCTACTTTCTCCTGCTACTCTTCATTATTATCACAAAGAGGAAAGAACAAAAAGAATGGGATGAAGTGATGTCTTCTTTGCAATAAAACTAATGAGCAGTTTAGGCAAGGAATAGATTTACCAACAATGTCACATAAATATTTGCATTTTAAGATTGAGTTTGTAGCTCTTTTTAGGACTGAATTTTTTTTTTTCTGAAAGCAAGATTTAGCCGGGCTCAGTGGCTCAGCCTGTAACCCCGCGCCTTGGGAAGCTGAGGTGAGTGGATTGCCTGAGCCCGTGGGTTCGAGACCCTCCTGGGCAACGTGGCGAGACCTCATCTCTACAATGAATCAAAAAATCAGCCGGGCGTGGTAGCATGCGCCTGTAATTCCAGCTACTTGGAAAGCTGAGGCAGAAGGATCGCCGGGGCCCAGCAGGTCGAGGCTGCGGGCACTCCAGTCTGGGCGACAGAGTGAGACTCCAACTCACAAACAAACAAACAAACAAACAAAAACCAGGATTTATTGAGAGGACAGAAAAGCTCCCACAGTGGGAGGGGACCCGAAAGGGTTGCCCCAGGAATGATTCTTGGGTAGCATTTTGAAACCTATACCAAGAATATTTTGGACTGGAGATTTTATAAGTACAAGTTACTCTTCACTTTTTTTTTTTGAGCGTCAGTTGTCTCACAAAAAATAGAAACCTTTTCTGACTCAAATGCGATTTAGAAATATGACATCTGGTTGGGCTCGGTGGCTCAGCCCATAATTCCAGTACTTTGGGAGGCCGAGGTGAGTGGATTGCCTGAGCCCGGGGATTCGAGACCAGCCCGGGCAACTTGGGGAGACCTGTCTCTACAATAAATAAATAAGATGAGCCGGGCATGGTAGCATGTGCCTGTAGTTCCAACTCCTTGGAAGCTGAGGCCAAAGGGTTGCTGGAGCCCAGTAGGTCGACACTGGGGTGGCCGTGAGTGTGCCACTGCACTCCAGCCTGGGCGACAGAGTGAGACTCCAACTCAAAAAGAAAAAAACCACAGATTCCCTGAGTGACATACAGAGATTATTACGTGATAGATTTAAGGAGAGACGGCTGGGAGAGGGAGAGACTGGGAAAGCTATTTTTAACAACGTCCTGGGTGAATTTGATGCATTTCTCCAAGCTGCATCTTAACATTCTCCAAATCCTGGTAATTTAACTTAAAGGACCGCTGGCATATTAAAAAACAGAAACAAGATCAGTTTTATCAAATATCATTGGGTGGGGTGTCTGATGTTTCAACTTCTATTTGCACATATCAGCACAACTCTGAATGAGAGACAAAAAAATTACCTCTTTGATGTACACGTATGTCAGACTTGTACAAATATGGATGAAGTTTTAAGACACAGTCTTTTAAAAGTAATAAAATGAGCCTTTATGTCTGTGGAAGTAGGATAAAAATTCTGAGATCTGAATATTTTCACATCCTCTGAAAGACAACCAACAATTTATCAGTCCAATTTGGGAACATGAGCCATTTTTGTTACACTTGTCTGTTTCCTATTACAATGGAAAGGCATCAGAATTGAGGCATTTTATTTCTGCAAAGTAATTTAAACAAGAAAAGTAGCAGCTTTTTCTCATCTCTGTTATGATGATTTTACAATCATCTACCACTCTCAGGAGATAATACATCAAGAAAATGGAAGAATCTTTTTAGCCTTAGAAATATCCCTCTAACAGATTCTTCACTTATGTAAGGAAATAGATGAGGCCATTTCCTATTCAAAACAACCACCTTCAGGAGCTAAACCAATTATCCTTTGAAAAGGAAATAACTCTCAAAATATTTAAACATTTAAATTTAGCTCCCCTATAAGAAGAGACTAAAAATATCTATAAGAAACTACAAACAACCTAATACTTCCTCTTTTGGAGATTGCTCTGAGAGTTTATAATTATATACTAACTCAAACTGAGGCACGTAATCCTCTTAATAGACAAGTAGGTCTTGTCAAAGCAACTTATTATTAAGTTTATTCTTTCTTTTCAATCTGTGTTCTTCCTTGTAAGGAAGAGATTCCTAGCTGTTGAGATTTGTCTTCTAGACACTACTTTTTTTTCTGTCTAAAGACTTTACCTAGAAAGGTCCATGTTCCCTGCTCCCGGGGCTGTTTAGACACAAGACACATGAGACGACCAGTGGGTGTTCAGCTGCTTGCTATGCCTGAAAGACCTACAGCAGTGTACTCATGAAGAACGGCCTGAGGCTGTCAAAGTACTCTGCCACCCCTGATTTAGTGCTGGAGGTTATCTGGACCTGCTTTAGAATCATCTACTATCTGGTGTCTTGTAGCTTCATGAGCTCCTATCAGTGCTGACCCTGGGCTTTCTCTTGAACTTGGGTTTTTTCGCGCAGATGGGGCACTTTTTTCTGCGCTAACCCTGGCCAGATCTGACCCTGGTTCAGCCAAAGCTCTGCTCTTGCTTCTTAAACTAGCTGGAACAGTGACGGATTGGGCTGATTCAACAGTACATCTTGCTCGATCACTTCTTATTCTCAATTGCTCGATTTTCAAAGCAACTGATACAGAAGAAAGACATTGCTACAAATGTAAGAAACAAATGCTTACTTAGTGATGAGATTTTTAAAACTTGACTCCAAGGAGAGGAAATCAGTATATTGAAGAGATGGTGGTATTTCCATTTTTATTGCTGCACTATACACAATAACCAAAATATGAGATCAACTTAGATATCCAATACCAAAATGAATGACTACAGAAAACGTGTGCATATACACAATAAAACATTATTTGGCCATAAGAAATAATGCGATCTTGTTACTCACAGCATCGTGGATAGAACTAGAGAACGTTATGTTAAGTGAAGTAAGTCAGGAACAGAAAGTTAAACACCGCATTATTCTCACTCATATGTGGAAGCTAAAACAAGTTGCCCTCATAGAAGTTAAAAAGCAGAACAGAGGCTGGGAAGGATGGGGGAAGAGGGATAGGGAAAGATTTGTTAAAGATTATAGCTAGAGCCGGGCTTGGTGGCTCAGCCTGTCATCCCGCGCCTTTGGGAGGCTGAGGTGAGTGGATGGCCTGAGCCCGCGGGTTCGAGACCT
>NW_007253924.1:30967-113390 GCF_000164805.1 Carlito syrichta
TTTCCCACTACTGCCAATCCCTTTCTTATAGTATTATGATAACTGTTCAAGGTCCACTTACGAGTGAGAACATATGGTACCCTGTTCCTTGTTTCTGTGATAGATCACCAAGTATGATCGACTCCAAGTTGCTACGAAGTCCATATGTTTGTCCTTCTTTATGACTGCGTAGTATTCCATTTTGTATATGTACTAAATTTTTTAAATCCAGTCCAATTTCGATGGGCAGCATGGTTGGTTCCATGTTTTTGCTATTGTGAATAGAGCCACGACAAACATATCTATGCAGGTATCATTTTTGTAGAATGACTTGAGTTCTTCTGGGTATATTCCCAATAGGGAAATTGCTGGGTCACATAGAAGGTCAATGTCTAGTTCTTTCAGAAATCACCACACTGTCTTCCAAAGAGGTTGCACTAGTTTGCATTCCTAACAGCAGTGTAGAAGCGTTCCTTTTTCTCTGCATCCTTGCCAGCATCTGTTGGTGTTTGCTTTATTAATGATGGCCATTCTTACTGGAGTTGGGTGGTATCTCAGTGTGGTTTTGATTTACATTTCTCTGATGACTAGTGAGGTTGAGCACTTTTTCATGTGTCTGAGAAGTGACTATTTATGTCTTTTGCCCACTTTGTCATAGCGCTGTTTGGTTTTTCCTTTTGGTGCGTTTGAGCTCCTTATAAATCCTATGTGTTAGGCCTTTGTTAGTTGACAAATATTTTTTTCCCATTCTGTGGCCTGTCTGCCCACTCTCTTGATGATTTCTTTTACTTTGCAGAAGCTCGTTAGTTGGATGAGGTCCCACTTGTCTATCTTATTTCTTAAGGTATAGGTATTTAGGGTTCTGAATTGGTTGCCAGTTCCAATTTCCAGAAGAGCATCTCCTGCATTTTCTAAGATTCTTATAGTTTGAGGTTTTATGTTTAGGTCTTTGATCCATTTAGAGTTAATTTTTGTGTATGGTGATAGGTAGGGGTCCTGTTTTATAGAGTTTCAAATAGCGAAGAGGATCTTGACTATTCCCAACACAAAGAAATGCTAAATATTTGAGATTATGCATATATTAATTACCCTGATCTGATCACTATACATTATAAGTAGTGAAACATCAATACATATTATATGAATACATACAATTATTATTTGTCAATAAAAACAAAAACAAAAAAGTGGAAGAAGCAAAAGCCAGAGTAAAGAATTTAAAAAAAAAAAAAAGCTAAACCATTCATGCATAACGAAAGCTTACTTAGTATATCCTACAAAGCTTGTGCTGTCATTCCGAATTACTAATTGGAGGACCCACTATTAAGTTAGAGTTATGTTAGTGACAACGGCAGCCTGCTGCTCCAAAGAGTAGGATGAATTCGCCTCCTCGACATGCACTGAGGTCTGTGATTTGGACTTTTACCCACGCCCTCCCAGCATTTGATTCCCACCAGCCCAGACCTGATTCCCCATCTGCCTCCTGTCCTGGACTTAGCAGTTCTCAATCCCCAGTCTGCCTCACATCCTTGGTCTCTTACCTGGTGCTGTGTCTTCACACAGACTTCCCTTTACCTTCCTTCCATAGACACTCTAGACTTAGTCTTTTTCTAATAGGCTTGCAGATTTTTTACGAGAAGCCACCTGTGGCAACAGTAAATATAAAAGTGTGGAATTATTCTCTAGCCATTAATATAAATTATGGACAATGAGGTTCAAATAAATACAGTGACTTGTTCCTTCCCCCGCTAAGATTTCAATGCCACAGTCAACAAACTAGAAATAGAAAGAAATTTCCTCAACCTGACAAAAAGCATCTATAAAAAACTCACAGCTGATGTCATACTTAATGATGGAAGACCATATTCTCTCTCTTTGATATCAGGAATAAGACAGAGACAATCATTCAAGCTACTTCTGTTCAACGTTGTTCTGCAGGTTCCAGCCAGAGCATCAAGGCAAGAAAAGAAAAGGCATCCAGCTCAGAAAGGAAGAAGTAAAATTACCTTTATTTGCAGATGGCATGATATTCTATATAGGAAATCCCAAAATATCCACTAAACGCTATTAGAATAAGTAAGTTCAGAGCACAATGGTTAAGCCTGTAATCTCAGTATTTTGGGAGGCTGAAGTGGGAAGATCGCTTGAGACCAGGAATTCAAGATCAGCCTGGGCAACATAGTGAGACCTTATCTCTACTAAAAATAAGAATATTAGCTGGGTGTGATGGAGTGTTCCTCTATTCCTAGCTACTTGGAAGGCTAAGGTGGAAGAATCACTTGAGCCAAGGGGTCATGATCACACCACTGTACTCCAGTTTGGGCAACAGAGCAAGACCCTGTCTCTAAAATATAAAATAATAAATTCAGCAGGGTTACAGGATACATGGCCAATATACAAAAATTCGTTGTATTTCTGTACAATAGCAAAGAACAAACAATACAAAACTAAAAGAAAATTATCTAAAATAGTATCAAGGTAAAATAAAATTAAGTTTAACATAAATACACAAAACATAACCTCTGAAAACTTAAAATCGTTTAAATAATTCCAGCAGATCTAAATAAATGGAAAGACATCCATGGTCACGAACTAAGAGACTGCGGAGTGTTAAACTGTAGATGCAATGCAGCCGAAATCAAAATTCTGATTGGCTTTTTTTAAGAAATTGACAAGCTAATCATAAATTCAAGTGAACATTATAGGGACTTCAAATAGTCAAAATATTGTTGAAAATAAGAAAGAAAGTTGTATGACTCACACTTTCCAATTTCAAAACTTACTAGAAAGCTATGATAATCAAGACAAGGTGGAACGAGTATAAAACTAGACATACAACTACAAGGAATAGAACTGAGAGCCCAGGAATAAACTCTCCACCTTCACAGTTAGTTGATTTTCAACAAAGGCAATTCAATGAGAGAAAGAATCATCTTTTCAACAAATGGTTCTGAGATAATTGAATATTCACATGCAAAATAATTAAGAAGTTGGACCCCTACATTACACCAAAAATTAACTCCAAGGGGATCAAAGAGCTAAATGTATGAGCTAAAACTGCAAAAGTGTCAAAGAAAAAAGTATAGACTAAAATTTCTGTGACTTGGAGTTAGGCAATTATTTTGTTGATATGACACCAACAGCACGAACAACAAAAGAACAGATAAATAAATTGGACTTTATCAAAATTTAAAACCTTTGTCCTACAAACAAACTCATCAAAAAATTAAAAGACAACCCATAAAAACAGGAAAAAGTTTCAAATTTTATTTATGATAAAGGCCTTATGTTTAGAATAATAAAGAACTCTTACAACTCAACAATTAAAACCCAATTTAATAAATGGGCAAAGGATCTGAACAAACATCTCTCTAAAGAAGATATGCAAATGGGCAATGAACACAAAAAGATGCTCAAAATCACTAGTTATAATTGAATTGTAAGAGTTTTTCATATATTCTGCAAAAAACATTTTAAGGTTAGAGAATCAAGATTAGAAAATCTGCTAATGGTCAATTAAAATGTTCAACTCCTCATCTTAGTAGTACATTAAGGTAGATTTCCTCCCCCCTCATGAATTAAAGACAGAGTATTGAAAAAAATTAAAGATGATGAAGACAGGAAAATATATGAAGGAGATAAAACAGGCCTTGTTTTTCTTCAGTTATAGCAATAAACCAACAATACCAAAATAAAAGAAGATTTGGTCTCTGCATGAAACAATATTTGTTGTTAACATTTACATGATGCTAATATTCTCTGTCCAAAAAGCACATTTATAGGTAAATTGTCTCAGTATGTGAGAGGAGAATATTACCAAAATTTTTATAAATGCGATAAGCTTCTAAAATAAATGTCTGAAATGAAATTAAGAAAATCAGAACTTATTAAAAATCCACACAGGAGTCCCATTGCCAGGAAGAAGAAAGTGCACCAATCTGTTCCCTTCTGACTGTTTCTTCCCATAACACATCCCCAAATCTCATTTTGTCTCGTCTCCTTCTGTGCAAACAGCTAATCATGGTCCTCTGTTAATAGCTGGATTGAATTCTGAGTCTTTGCAAAGGTATGCCATCCAGAGATGTTCTCTTTCTAGTTTGTGTCACTGGGGAAAAGATTGAATAGCACTGAACTAAGAATGGAGTCTGTTGACACTCCTTCAGACATTGGTCATGACCAACTGATGAAAAATAATTAAGTCATTTGTATAATTGTACTAATATTCACCCATGGTACTCAGTAAGTATCAAAATGAATGAATAAATTTTAAAAAGAATATCAAGGGGATCTAGACAAAGACCTTGCTGATGCTATTATACTCTGTCAATCAATATCTCAAATGTAATGTACATGTCAAACAAGTCGAAGAAATCAGTTTGGCATGACTCTTTCTTGATGAAAATTGCAGCAACTTTTCTTAGGCTCAGTTTCTTCTATTCCTTATTTTTGCTTTGCTGATATTTGTCATCCATATGCTTAGTTCTGAGCACACCTTGACAGAGGGAAAAAGCCTTACCCATTGTCCTTTCACTAACACAGTCCAAATACTCTTTGCTAGCAACTACACTTAACAGCTTCAGAGCCCTGAAGACAGAATCAATCCATGAATCACCGTCCCCCAATTCCTGCCTGTCCCCAATGCTGGCTGGCTCAGTCCAAAGACGAGATGCTGCCTGAGTTTCCCTTAACTGCTTCTCAGGCATCATATCTGTTCAGCTGTCCCCATCTGGTTTTTCCTTGGGCAGAAAACCTGGCAGCCTGCCTAGCTCCTCCTAGGACTCTTCTTGCAGCACTGGATCCTGGTCTCCTGGATCAAGCTATCTTGCCTGAGGCCAGAATGGCACACAGATGTGGAATTGTCTTTGCTCTGCCCCATCTGTTGGTTTGATCTTCTTTAAAATGATGGTTTCTTGAATAATATCTGAGTTTTCTATACCCTCAGACCACTCTCTTTTTCTTAGTGAACACCAGCTTCGGCTCAGTTCTATACACTCTGTGCTCCTTGCTTCTTCCCTGTATTGCTTCAATATTCTTTTACTTATCTTCATGAGTTGAGATGTCGGTGATGTGGCATAATATATAAGAAAAGAACCTAATCTTTGAGGTCTGCTAGAGTTACTTCTCTTCAAGTTTTGTGTTCCACTCCTGCATGTTCTTAAAAATTCTAAGCCTCAGTCACTTCTTAATCAGTAAAATATGTATCATAGTTGCCTCCAAAGCTAATGGGCATAGAGAGGACTTAGCACAGCACTCAGCACATTTTAGGTGATTAACGTGTGGTAGGCTCCTTCTCTCCCTCTTTGGTATGGATTGCTTGCTAATTCCTAATGTCTGTGGTCAGGTCCTTTCCATACCTGTCTTTGCCCACTCACTAGAGTTCCTGTCATTCTCTTAAAGATCAAATGATAAATTCCATGCTTTTCACACCACCCTATGGAAATGTTTTTCTCCAATACATTAGCTCTCTGCACTTAATGAACACTGGCATGGAAGATCGCTGGTTTCTTTAAGCTTTTTATTTTAAGTTAATTTTAGACTAAACAGGAAAGCTTCTGGTAAGAGATTTCTCATGATTTTGTTATGTTGTACTGTAGAAGGGATTTTACAGGCTTTATTAAGGTCCCAGATCACTTGATTCTGAGTTAATCAAGAGAGAGATATTCCTAGGTGGGTTTGAACTAATAAGATAAGGCCTCAAAAGAGTTGGAATCAATTTGAAATAGGAGAGATTTCCCTGCTGGCCTTGAAGGAGCAAAGGCAGATTGTAGAAGAGGCCCCATGACAGGCAATGGAGAGCGGCAGCTGGGAACTGAAAGGGCCCTGGGAGGCAGCCGGCAAAACCAAGAGGCCTCAGTTCCACCACACCAGGAGCTGCTTCTGCCAACAGTCTGAATGAGTGTGAAAGAGAATCCTGCGCTGCAAATGAGAACACCACCTGCTGACACCTTGATTTCATCCCATGAGACTCTGAGCAGAAGTCCCTTCCTGGATTCCTGACCTACAGAAACAGGGAGAGTAAATAGATGTGTTGCCAACCCGCAATATGTGTGATAATTCCTTATGCAGCAAGAGAAAACAAATACAAACACTATCTGTTTCTTTGCAGTTAATAAGTATTTGGGAGAATATTATTTGAGGCTATTCAAACATCCTTTTTTAGCATTCATTGCTGGGTCTTGACAGCATGAAAGATGCTGCTTCTGTTCTAATGGTAATCTTCTATTTATCACATTCTCCTTATCCTTAATAATTAGAATTCTTCAATGACAGCCTACTGTCCTTCTCTCCATTTATTTATAAGAGATCTTTGTTTTTCAATATCCAGAAAATGATGCAACAATAAACAAAGAAGGCAAATCAAGTTAGAAGGTAATTTCTGGGAGAATACTACCATTCGTAAAGATAAATATAAACCAATGGGAAACTGCCAGGGGGGGTGCACACCTTATCCACAAGGATAATTGTATAATGAACATTTGTATACCTAACCGTGAATTGTACCCAACATCTTTCAAATTTAAAAAAAGATAAATGTAAACCAATTCATGTTTCACTATTAGAAATGACCAGATTCACATACACCCTTTTTGTAAAATATTTTTATTTATTTTTAAGATGTGGGGTATAATTCAGGGTTAGGCATACAATCATTGATCATGCAGGTACCCTTGTTGATGAGGTGTACCCCTCCCTCTCCTAGCAGTTTCCCTCAACTGCCAATCCCACCCCTGCTCCTCTGGAAGTTTCCCACTACTGCTAATCCCTTTCTTATAGTATTATGATAATTGTTCGAGGTCCGCTTATGAGTGAGAACATGTGGTACTCTGTTCTTTGTTTCTGTGATAGATCACTGAGTATGATCGACTCATCCAAGTTGCCACAAAGTCCATATGTCTGTCCTTCCTTATGGCTGTGTAATATTCCATTGTGTATATGCATCACATTTTTTTTATCCAGTCCAGCTTCGATGGGCAATATGGTTGGTTCCATGTTTTTGCTAGTGTGAATAGAGCTGCAAACATACGTGTGCAGGTATCTTTTTTGTAGAATGATTTGAGTTCCTCCGGGTATATTCCCAACAGGGGAATTGCTGGGTCATATGGAAGTAAATTTTTTATTTTAAAGACGTGGAGTACAATTCAGGGTTAGGTATACAAATGTTCATTATGCAGGTATCCTTGTTAATGAGGTGTGCCCCCTTCCCCTGGCAGTTTCCCACTGCTACTACTCCTTATCTTATAGTATTACGATAATCGTTCAAGGTTCATTTATGAATGAGAACATGTGATACAGTGTACATTCTTAACCAGCTCTGATCACAAGTGTCCAAGATAAATTTTTAAATGCTACCCAGTCCAATTTTTCCAGCTTTGTGTAATGAACTAGAATCTTAAAACAGGTTGATCAAGCTACAGTGGAAAAGATATTTGCCAACTGTATATCTGACAAGGCCTAACATCCAGGATCTACAAAGAACTCAAACATGCCGAAAGGAAAAAAAACAAACAGCCCCATTAAAAAGTGGGAAAAAGACACGAATAGACACCTCTCAAAAGAAGAGATACGGGCAGTCAACAGACACATGAAAAACTGCTCAGCCTCACTAGTCATCAGAGAAATGCAAATCAAAACCACATTGAGATACCACCTAACCCCGGTAAGAATGGCCATCATTAATAAAATAAACAACAACAGATGCTGGCAAGGATTTGGAGAAAATAGGGCCCTTCTATACTGCTGGTGGGAATGCAAACTAGGGCAACCTCTTTGGAAAACAGGGTGGCAATTGCTGAATGAACTAGAAATTGACCTTCCATATGACTCAACAATACCCTTATTGGGAATAGACACGGAAGAACTCAAATCATTCTATAAAAAAGATACATGCACACGCATGTTTGTTGCAGTTCTATTCACAATAGCAAAAACAAGGAACCAACCATGCTACCCTTCGAAACTGGACTGATTTTTAAAATGTGATACATGTACACAAAGGAATATTATGCAGCCATAAAGAAGGACAAACATATGAACTTCACAGCAACTTGGATGGATTTAGAGACAGTCATATACAGTGATCTATCACAGAAACAAAGAACAGAGTACCATATGTTGTCACTCAACAGTGGACCTTGAACAATTATCATAATACTATAAGAAAGGGATTGGCAGTAGTGGGAAACCGCCAGGAGCAGGTGGCAGGATTGGCAGTAGCCGGAATCTGCCAGGTATGGGGTCACACCTCATCAACAAGGATACCTGCATAATGAACATTTGTATACCTAATCCTGAATTGTACCCCACATCTTTAAAAAGAAAAAAGAAAAAAAAATTTAAACGTTAAAAAAAAGTGACATTAGGAATCCAACCTATGTTTCCTGACAAATGATACATTGTCCATCTACCACCTAGTTTATTTACCATTCTCTGCTTTACTATACTCAGTGTAATATAATGTAGCACATTGTCTCTAAAGATAGAAAAAGATAGAGAGACAGAGAGAAGATAGATAGAGATGAGGTAGAGGTAGAGGTCGAGATAAGTGTAGACAGCTCTTAATCTTGTCATTATCAGCCCTTTGAGCCAGATAGTTCTTTATTTTGGGGAGCTGTTCTGTGCTTTACGGGATGTTTTGTAGCATCGCTGGCCTCTATAGACCAGATGTCAATAGCACCTCCCAGTTTGTGACAATCCAACATGTTTTTAAACAGTGCCAAATGTCCCCTGGGAGCAGTGAGGTCAAAACAGCCACTGCTTCAGAACAACAGAAATAAACAGATAGATAGACGATGGGTAGGTAGAAATAGCAAGCTAGCTAGATGGCCAAAACAAAGACATCTTCTCACTTCTCCAGTTTGTCAAATTGTGAAATCCTGTGGTTTGTCCATTGTTTCACATAGTCCTGCCAAAGCAGGGCCTCTACCAAGGTAAAAGTGTTCTGTACTCATGAGATGTGTGGGCTTAACGAAATGTAATTTAAATTGTTAAGAAAGGAACAAAATTAAGGGCTGCTGAAGAGCAATTAAGAAAATAAAGCCAACTGAGTAATTCAGCTAAATAAAGATCCAGTGGCTGCAAAAGCAAAATAGTAGAGCACCCCTACAAACAAACAAGTACTAACATTCAATACAAAATGATTATGGCTAACTGGGTAATTATATTGCAAATCAGCATTCCAATACACAATTAAGAAAAATAAATGGACAACATCATGGCTCACTGAATACAAGGACACACGGCCAGTATTTCCTTTCAGTAGAAGCACGGGAGCAGAAACAGAGGGACCTGGCTTGGAGGTCTGGCTGTACCATTTGCTGGCACAGGCAATTATTAGGGTTAGGGTTAGGTTTCATCAAGTCATTTTTCAGTATTTTCCAACTATTTTGAGGGGACTGAGTTAGATAATTTTTTGTCTCTCTAAAATTCTATGATTTGGTGTTAATATTTGAAAATATAGGAGACTCGGATACGTCCCTTCCTTAATTCCAACTAAGAGCATGGCTTCTACTCTAACTCCTCAACTCCTCCAAAATGGTCCCTTGATGGATATTTGTTGAACGAATATATGTTTGAAACAAGTAATCATGACAATGAGAAATAGGCTGTAGAAGCAGGACTATTTAGTTGGATGTGAGTGCAAAGAAACTCTACTATATCTAAACTATGTGAATAATTGAAAAAATGTTGTGGAAAACTTTCTGCTAACACAGCTCTATATATTTATGGTCTGAGAGATTCCATTGTATTTAGATCAGAGAAGAAGAAGGTGAGTGAAAGCTGATATTCTCAGGGTTTTCCGCCTACCACTGGGTCTAGTTTACATTGGCCTAGATAGCAGCAGGTAGGCTTCACGGTTACTGCCATATTTTTTAAGGACTTTGCACTGCTGCTATCTATACAGCTATAACCGTTCCTGTTTTCACTACTGAAGTATAACTCGCTTTTCTATTAACCCACAGAAGTTCTCACAGCACCTGGTGTTTATTAGATGCTCCATTGAAGTGTATTGAATAAGTGAAGGAAGTAATGAATTAATGAGAGAATAAATGAATTATTGGTTGGCAAAATTTTACCCAGTGTTCAGCATCCTCCTTGTGAATGATCACGATAGTGTTTGTGAACATTACTTCATTTTCTCTTGAGAGGAAGGAGCACTTTTCACTCATAAGGAGTACTTTTCATTCAATGAAATTCTCCTTTCATGAGAATCTATGCTTCATCCAAGCTCACAGTTCCACAGCCTCTGTAGAATCCCAGAGACTAACATATGTCTATCCTGCTAACAAACCTGTATTGCCCTCTTCTTCTATTCAGCATCTACTTCCATTTTGAGCAAAGACAATCAAGTTTCAAACTTACCCTGACCTCAATGGCTTTGGTATAGTGACAATATGCTTCATTTCAATACTTGGGACTGACTAAAAACTTAATGTTCCAAAGTATTAGTTAGAGAGGATGATCAAGTCCTGGAAATAATCCTATTGTACACCATGGTGACTATACAACAGTTAATCTATTGTACACCATGGTGACTATACAACAGTTAATCTATTGTATAGTTGGAAATTGCTAAGAGAGTATAGCTTGGGTGTTCTCACCACACACATATACACAAGTGATAACCATGTGAGGATGTGAATATGTAAATCTTCCCAATTGTGGTAATAATTTAACAATGTATGCATATATCAAAAATCCCATTGTATACTGTAATTACATAGTTCTTATTTGTCAATTATACTTCAATAACGATGGAATTTTTAACATCTAGAGATGTAATACTACTGAAGTTACAAATAGTAACAGAATAGTTTTAAAAATTAAATATTCTATGATAATAACACCTTTTTTTTTTTTGAGTTGGAGTCTCTATCACCCAGGCTGGAGTACAGTAGCACACTCATGGCCACCACAGCCTCAACCTGCTGGGCTCAGGCAATCCTTTAGCCTCAGTCTTCCAAATAGCTAGAACTATAGGCATGTGCCAACACATCCAGCTAATTATTTATTTATTTATTATAGAGATGAAGTCTCACCAAGTTGCCCAGGCTGGTCTTAAATCCCTGGTCTCAGGCAATCCTCTCACCTCAGCTTCCCAAAGTACTGGGATTACAGGCTTGAGCCACCATACCTAGTTAATAGTAACACTTTTTATCAGACTGAATTCTGCCAGTTGTCCTATGATAATGGCACACCAGTCAATTAGGTTTTTATTTGTATATGAATGGATTTATAACAAAATAGAACTTTTTTTTCTCTCTGAGAGATATGGAGGGTATACTTTAAAAATCATATCAGTCAGGTATTATGATGCCTTCAAAATCCTTGTGTAAATAAAGGAAGACCAACCAATGAGAAAAGCAAAGCTTATTTATTCAAAGTTTGCCGCAACAAGGGAGTCAGCCAGTATCATTTGTGTTTTGGCAGAAATTCAAAAGTAGGCAGAAGAGTGAGAAAGCTTTGTGGTGGAAAAAAGAGACAGGTATGCTCTGAGTGAAAGCTGTTAGCATGGGGAAGCTGGAGACAGCTAACAAGAAACAGGACATTTTACGTGGTGGGTTAGAGGTTCATATTTGGCTTTTTCTGTTTGGTCCTACGTTGGAAGCAGAGACAAAAATTATAGAACCTATGAGTTAGTAAACAAGCCCTGACCATTTTAGGTCTAATTTTACAGAAGTTATTGTTTAGTTTCTTGGCTTATCACTAGAGATAGCGGTTTGTGTTCCTACACATTTGACTTTAGAAGAGGAAAAAAATCTTCCTCTACCATCTTAGGTTTAGTATCTTGGTTCTGCAAATTAAACTGATAAAAGACAAATTAATAGAAGACAAGGTTTGTTTCATATGCAGAAAGAAGCAAAGAAGTGAAAACCCAGAGGCAACTTACATACCATTTTAACAAAGAGTGATAAATTGTGGAGCTGTGATTAGAGAAAAAAAGTGTTTATGCTTGGGGGCAGTAAATTGTGGAAAAGTAAATATATAGGATAAACTAATGAAAGATAAGGGTTATTTGAACGATATTGGTTTACCCTTATCTATAGTAATAAGAGTAATTTCTGGTGATCAAGAGTTGTTCTCTCTCTGGTACAGAAAACAGGGGGGGAAGAATATAGAGAATTCATGCTGATGTTAGGAAGATGGGGAAGGTTAGACAGCTCTTTCTGTCTCTGCTCTTTTACAATTGCCTTCAGCTTTAAATAATCTTTATGCCAAAGTGACATATTTTGGGATGGCATATTCTAGTCACCTTTATGAGTTATAATAAAAATTGTTTAAGTTAGATAAGGGATTGATTTCCTGGGAAGTTGTGTGTCAAAGTTTTATTTTTATACATAGTCTGGTTATTGTTCATTTTGTACTTTCCATTTCTCACCCTTCTCTGTAATAACTAAGAATTTGATAAAGTCCTATAGAAGTCCTGATAATGTTTAAAATTGTTTGATGTGGTCTGTACCTACAAAATCAAGGATAAAAAATATAAACATAAAATTATAAAATTTAAAAATAACTATTCAAATAAAGAAAAAAATAACTCCCAAACCTTATTCAATATTTTTAGTAAAGCCTGTTTTAGCTGAATTATTGGGATAATCATAATTCCAGTGTCAACTAAGAGGAAGTGAAAGACCAAGCCACAATACAGTAAGACAAGGAATTGCAATTCAGAAGATGGAGATTCCACCAGAAGCCAAATTGTGTTCTGAAGGGATGGAGGGAAGTCAGGTTTCAAGATAAATAAAAAAAGAAGCTAAGTGTGATGACACAAGTTGTTTTCAAAGAATTATCAATGGAGGAAGTAGCTGGCCAGTACATGAGTCCATAGCTTATTGGTTGTTGTTCAGGAATTGTAGCACAGGCAAAATTCAGCAGTTTTCCATGATGTTAAAGTCACTGCAGTTTGGTCCAGTTTAAGGGTTCAAGACAAGTCCCTGAATTTTGTCTTTATTTGTTTGTAGGTTTGCAGGATGTGCAGGCAATTCTTCCTTGAATGGCTTCCTGACTCCATTTTAGATCTCTGAATCAGAATGACATCATTTTGTATACTACACTTCACTCCAGTAATTTAAAATAACTCACAGTGAACTTCTTCAACATGTCAGATAAAAAAGTGAAATGGGATTGTTTTTGCCTTTATCAGTACCATAAAATGTTGTGGTATCTTATTTTTGCATGTGTTATATTTGCTTGTTAATATAACAGTGTTAGAAGATAAACTGAGACACATGAAAATATTAAAGAGTTTATTTGAACTAACAGTGATTCATAAATCAGGCAGTGCTAGAGCATAAGCAGTGCAGGGATGCAATGAAGGAGTGGAGGGGAGCTTGGCTTTTATAAGTGAATACAAAAGTAAGAAAAAGATGATAGTTTACTGGTTAGAGTGGAGCAGTAGTTTTATTTGCACCATTCCAGTGGAAAGTCTCCAGTTAGAGGTTAGTTGACAATTTCTTATTGGTTAAGTTTAAGTAGTAGAAAGTCCCTAATCAGGGGGTTGGTTTTCAGCTTCTGACTGACCTAGAATGTAACCGATTACAGTGAGTTGGGTTTCACTTTGCTTACATAGAAACTCGAGGCTGGAATAACCTCAGCCTAGTGGCCTACCAATTAATTTTTTAACAAGGGATGACAAAATAATACCTAGAAGTTACTTTGAATTTTAAAAAAAGAACAAAGACTTGTTATAATTTTATTTTAACGTTTTGTTTCTCACCCTTTGTATCTGTCATTTGCAAGAACAATAAAGTAATTATGCACAGGGTCTCTCTGCAGCAAGATATATTTAGCAGCACAATGTTAGGCTAGCATCTGTGTTAAGAAGATGTACTTGATGATGGATAATAAAAGCTAGAGTTTTAAAAACTAACTTAAGGATTATACTGCATTCTATATTATGCATTCACATGTGCCCAAGTCAGGAGTTATTATGTATTCATAAAATAAAATGGCTCCTTGTAAGTGTCACACATGAGATGTGTTCATGTCTTTAGATCACTTTATAGGTAGACTATTAACTAGTAATGTTGCTAACTAATTTGGGAAGTAATAAACAAGCTTAGTCAGAAGCTGACATTTGTAGATTCTACAAAATGCTAAAAAATGTATTTTCCTTGATTTGCTTTTTGTTCACAATGAAAGTCACACAACTCTGAGAGAGAAGACGCCCGGACCTCTTTGACTCATGGCATGCCTCCAGAGAGACAGAAGCAATGCAGTCTTCAGATTCTCTCATAGTACTGGAGGCTTCAAATGCAAATCTATCTGAAGGCCACTAATTAGGGTCCTCAGCTTTGCAGAGATTTCAGCAAAGTAAGCCCTAATTAGAGAGGGAGCATTCTTTGTTTTGGTGAACCTCAATTGTGTTCACTCATAAAGAACTCCTGAAAGGTCTTTCATTAAGTGCATGCCTTTGACTAGAAGCTAGGCTGTTTTCTCCAAGAGGACATATTCCATAGACCTTGTAGATATGGGGGTAGAGTTCTGGGATGAGGTGGGAGGCTCTAGAGACAAGAAACAGGTACACATGACCCTTAAGAAATGTGGTGGCTTCATTCCTCAAATTTTGTTTTTGAATATTATTGTGTACATAGATCTTAACAGTCTCTCATTCCTGTCTTAGAGAATTAGGTGTTTTCTGATCTCATTAGTCTTGTTCAACAAATGCTTTATAGGTTTCCCAGCATGACCAGAAATCTCTACAGGTGGCATCCTACTGCTCCTATCTAGTATTCAAAACAAAAGGAAACGTAAGTCTCCTGCCAAGGAGAGCAAGAGTCCTTAAGCATTGCTTACCTCCCATAAAGACAAGACATACTTAAAATATACTTAGGGTGCTTTAAGGTGCAATATAAAAATAGGAACTAATTGTGATGTTAAACTGAGTTTATGGGCGCCCACTGTTTTGGACTCACCTCCCATAATAGGCTCCAGTAAACCCGACCAAAGCAGAATGGAATCTGCTGTGCTTTGAATGTTTATTTCCTCTCCAGAATTCATGTTCAACGCTAATATGATAGTATTAACAGTTAGGGCCTTTAAACAACGATTAAGTCATGAGGGCAGAGTTCCAGTGAATGGAATTAAGGCCTTCATGAAAAAAGACTTCACACAATGTTTATAGCCTCTTGCTCTTCTGCCTTCTGCCATGTGAGGATGAAACCACAAGGCACCATGTTGAAAGCAGAGGGCAGCCCTCACCAGAAACCATCGCCAGAGCCTTGATCTTGATCTCTCCCAACTGCAGAAATGTGACAAATAAAGTATTGTTCTGTATAAATTACCCAGTCTTGGGCACTTTTTTTATAGTGGCACAAACAGACTAAGATAGAAATTGATACCAAGAAGGGGGTGTTTCTATAACAAATACCTAAAAATATGTAAGTGGCTTTGGAATTGGGTAATGGGTAGAGATTTAAATAGATTTGAAGTGTGTGCTAGAAAAAGCTAGAAAAAGCCTACATTGCCAAGAATAAAGAGTGATTCTGGTGAGGGCCTAAAATAAAAGGAGAGCAGTAGAGAGAAGCTCAGTCTTCTTAGAGATTATCTAAGTGGTTGTAATCCAAATGTTGGTAGAAATATGGACTAGTAAAGGCTAGTCTGATGAGATCTTAGGTAGAAATGAGGAATATCTTACTGGAAACTGAAGGAAAGACCATCCTTATTACAAAGTGGTAAAGAAGTTGGCTGAACTGTGTCTGTATCCCACTGCACATAGAGGGCAGAATTTAAGAACTATGAACTAGGATTTTGGCAAAGGAAATAGCTAACTAACATTACCAGGGTACTACATGGCTTCTCTTAACTAAGTCACAGAAAAATGCAAAAAAGTGAAGAATGAATTACAGACAGAACTTACAATCAAAAGGGAAGCAGAACATAAAGATTTGAAAATTCTTAGCCAGGTCTTATAAAGAATAAAAAAGCATGCTTAGGAGAGAAAACCAAGGATGCAGTCAACCAATCATTGGATAAAGAGATTAGTATGGCTAGAAGAAAGTCAGATGCTATTCATTAAGTCAATGGAAAAATGACTTAGACAAAGTCAATCAGGCTAATTGCCCCATGATCAAACTGAACTCTGAAATGGGCCAGTTTTTAAAAAGAGAGTCACAACAAGCAATCAGAAGAGGCCTGGTTTGCCGAAGCCGGCATAATAAGAAAGTTCCCTCTGTTTTATCCCTTTAAGGAAAGTGATTGTGAAATGAGCATGCAAAAAGTATGTTTTTCATTCTTCATTTCTATTTTCTTCAGTCCTTTTGTGCCTATAAAGCCAAACTCCTTGTGCTCAATGTATTAGAATACTCTTATTTTACAGAATGAGGTGTTGCCTGATTCTAGAATAACAAAAATAAGCCAATTCATCTTTAAACTAAATTTATTGTAATTTTGTCTTTTGATAGTGATAATATATTCAATGCTGCTAGCACTTCACTTGAAAAAATTATTTTGCATACATTATCTTACTAGATCTGCAACTCAATCCTGTGAGCTACAGAAAGCAGATACTATCATCCCTCCTTTAGGAATGAGGGAATTGAGTTTACAAGAGTAGCCCAAAGAAAATTTGCCTCTAGTTAAACAAAGACTCCAGCCCAAATCTCCTGAAACCAAATAAATAATACTTTATTTTCCTGCTCTGATTTCAAACTACGATCCTTTTCAATGGCAACAAAAATCTCAGTCTCTTTTCAACCTTAAAATCTGGTATTAAAAAAAATAGTGAAAGGGAGCAAAATAATTTGGATAAATATTTGGAAAAAATATATTTAATATAATAAATTTGTCAATATTCCGTTCAGAACTTTTGACTTAATATTTACAAGCATAATAGATATGCTGCCAACACTATCTCAATTTCAAAAAATAAACATAGCCTGGGTCATAATAAAAGTTTACGCAAATTATTTAGACCAAACCAAATGTAATTCTTTATTACCACAAAGTAAATAGATCATATCGTTCTGGTTATTTTTATACAAATAACTAAATTAGGATAACCCCTTGACCACATCTTTAATTGTGTGTGCTCAGCTGTTCCATTGTAAAAAAGAACTAATTCAACATTACACTTGTTCTTTGATGCCCACGATGATTTTAAACATTTTTAAACTATGATGGTTTAGGGAAGTTTGTAGGAAGCCAAAAAATGAGGCGATTTCTAAGGATTTCGGGTATTCCCTATGGAGGGACTCTAAGATATCAAGCAGTTCACACTAGATCTATGTTTATCCTGTATAATCTCTTTGGCAGAGTGGTCCTTTCTCTATGATGTACAGACATGATTA
Source organism: Carlito syrichta (assembly GCF_000164805.1). Lineage (NCBI taxonomy): Eukaryota > Metazoa > Chordata > Mammalia > Primates > Tarsiidae > Carlito > Carlito syrichta. Next base: position 48,232 of record NW_007253924.1, read on the forward strand.
GGAAATGTGGAAATAAACTGAGACCACCTAATTAAGAAAAGCAAAGACTACTTATTCTGAACTTGCTGTAGCAAGGAAGTCAGCCACTGTCGCTTTCATTTAGAAAAGACACAAAGACAGCAGAGAAGTGGGGAAGTTTTAAAATGGAGAAAAGGTGGGGCTTCAGGAGTATCCTGATGGAGGGTGCTGGCCTGGAGAAGCTGGAGGTGACTAGATAAACCATTCAATGTGATTGGCTAGGGGCGACTATTTGGTTTTCTCTGCATGATTGTAAGTTGAAAGTGAAGACAAAAATTAGAAAATCTATCAGTTACTAATCAAATCTTGACCATTGTGGACAGAGGGTTTATAAGGATTAGTGTTCAGCTTCCTAGACTGTTACTAGAAACAATCATCTGACTTCCTGCATCTGACTTACAGATAGCAGGCTGGCTTCCTGGGCTGAATGTTGTCAGTTGTAAAAATTGTTGTCTACTTTTATATATGGGCAAGCTGTTGTCTCTTTGTATACTCAGTGTCTCAGGGAGTTGAAAAACTATTATTATATTCTTGGGCAATAAAACTGCTTTGGCTAAATTCACTTCTTTTCTTGGTGATTCTGTTAGTGACTTCCAACTCTATATTGCCACTCAAGGCCTTTCCCCACAGCTTCAGATGCTACATATTTCTAATTAGGTATCTCAATTATAACAGGTTGTAAGTGGAGCGCCTATGATTTCCATTCAACCCAGTTCCCTCTGCAGATTTTCCTAAATAAATCAAGAGCATCTCCATTAATCCTGGAGTCATTCTTGACTTTTCTTTCTCTTACCCTCTCTCTAGAGTCAATCAGCACATGCTGTGAGTGTCACCTTCATTTCATTCACTGTATTCTTTATTGCTGTTATCTCAGTTATCGACTCCTTCTTTCATTCCTCTTGTCTCTCCTCATTTCTATTTATTCTATTAATATCTTGATATGTAAGTTTTTGGCTTGAGACCATTCAGGGGGTTCTTCATTGTTTGAGTTCCAAAGTCTGTATTCTCAGTTGTCCTCCCAGGAGTCTGTATGGGACCCATATTCTTCTTTTGGTTTTTCTTCATTTGTGAAGGCTTTTCTTCTTTTCTTAACCTGTTTTTGAATTCTGTTAACAGTTCAGTGACGTGGTGATAGCTTTTGCTTCTGTTTACTCAGTCTCCTATTCTTCCTTATGTAGGTCCTCTGGCTTTGTTCAGTTTTGAAGCTGGACTGGGGTGGAGGCCTATGATTTTTCAGTTTTGAGGTTTAATTAATGGGGGAGCTGTGATCCAGAAGGTATGTGCAGATCCCAGTATCTGCTGACAGTTGAGTGGGCTCCCTGGAACCCACTTCCCCTCACCTTACAATCTGCCCATGCAGTGGTGGCATATGTTTGCCCCTGAAAGCAAAACGAGAAAAGAAAAAGGAAAAGAATAGAAAAAGAAAGGAGGAAGATGAAAGGAAGATGGAAAGAGAGAAGAAATGAGAAAACAGGTATACCAACTAACAAATAAACAGAGAAACAGAAAAAAAAATACAGGCAATCATATAAACAAACAAACAAAAAACCCTGCTGATGTACTCACCCTCAAAAATAACCATACACAAATGGAAAATTTTTTTAAAAAAATTAATATAACGGAAACAAAGCAAGTATGAAAATGTAAATAAAAATAGAAAGAGAGAAGAAAAAAACTAAATCTAAAACAAACAAACAAGCAAAAACTTGCTCTGTGGCCATTTCTGTAACTCCAGGTCCCTTTCAAGTCTTCACTGTGTTAAGGAGCAGCTCCGTCTCCAGCCTGTCCCCTCCACTCTCAGTGGTGGCTGACAGGGCTGCTTTCAGTGTGGGTCAGATGCCCCACAGACTACTGTGGGAGGAAAATGGATCAGATCCACACTCATCCTGCTTGCTGCTGCTGTCAGGCTTCCCACTCACATCTAACGTGTCTGTGCCTGTTCCAGCTTGGAGGGGGGATGTCTGTCTCACTGAGTTCGATGAGAGGAAAGCCTCTGGGTTCCAGGTTGGAGGTTGGATAGAGCTGGGCAGGGCAATGTAGGTCTCTGCCCAGTCTTGGGACAGAGAATAGGGAACCAATCAGCGTCTCCTCACTGGCGGCAGGGCTCCATTCCAAATTTCCTGCCCTACTTTCTTCACGGTTTCTGGAGCTCATGCCAGTCTGCTGCTGTAGGTGATGGCACACACTGGGTGCCAGGCAATGAGAAGCAGGTATTCTCTGCTGCCCCCTCTCAAGAGGTCCCAAGAATGTCAGATGATCCTGTGCACCAGAGGTTCCAGTCTCAGGGTGGTAGGGGGTTGCAGTCACCTCTGGAGGAGATCCCTGGGTGCATGAACCCGAGTCTCCCCTCAGAGGGACTTTCAGTCACCCGCTGGCACACACCCACTTATGCAGAGAGTCTTTATAGACACTCACTTTTGTGGAGACTCACAGTCTGACCTGTTCCATCACTATCTTGCCTCTCCTCCAGGCATTCGCTTTTTTAAAGGATTTCTCCCACTTTGTTCCCCAAATTGCTTGAACTGAGGCAAGAAGACCCAGGTGAGCAAGTTCAAGGGCATGGATGGGAAACCCCCGGACAACTTGCTGAGTTAGCAAACTTCACCTTCAAAACATAACAGGGATATCAACACTTCTCATACTCCACTCCCCTTGCCACTGCCCTGGTGCAAACACCATAATTTGTGCCCTAGGTTATTTCAAAAGCTTCCAAACTGGTCTCCCTTTCTCCATCTTTCCCTCCTGCAGTTCTTCTCAACTTACTATCGGAGGCATCTGGTTAAAACCTTAATCAGACCTCATCACCCTTCTCAAAACTCTCCAACAGTTTCTTCTTTCACTAACAGTAAAAGCCAAAGTGCTTACTCTGTCTCACAAGCTCTACCTGATCAGGCATCCCATCTTCCTGTTCCAGCCACACTGGTCTTCATATTATTCTTCAAAGATTCCAAGCACACTCTCGCATCAGGATGCTTGCACTTCCTATTTTCTCTTCCTGGAACCCTCCTCTCCAGATATACACATACTGTCTTCTTCACCTTCTTCCAGTCTGTTACAGTGAGTATCTACCCAGGCCACTACGTCTAAATTTCAGCATGTTCTCTCATCATTTTATATCCCCATTTCCTTTATTTATTTTTTCTTCTAACCACTCTTTACTGTCAATACTCTACGTATTTCATGTCTTTTGTTTCTTTTCTATTCCCCACCAATGATATAAGCTCTATGAGGGCAGACTATTTTCTTTATTTTATTTACTGCCAGATCCCCAGAAGCTAGAATGATACCTGGCCTACTATAGGTACTCAATAAGTATCTGTTAAATAACTCAATAAGACATTTGTAAAAGGGTTAAAAAAAAAAGCTTAAGGCTATCACAATGGGTATAGCAGTTTAGAATTTAAAAAGCCTTGTCACAATACTTCTCTTATAAGGTGGATATCACCATTTTACAGGTGAAAAAAACTGATTCCAACAACTTAAGAGACATGTCCTAATCTCATGGCTGGGAAGTAGCAAAATCTAGGTCTTTCAGTGCCCTTCCCAAGACTTTTTCTATCAACTTTGATATGTCTTTCCAAAGATCATATGTATTTCCCTTATTAGAGTGAGTCCTGGTGTGATCTCACCAATAGCTTCTTATCCAAACTACTGTCCACAGTGGCCTCCTTCCAGGTCCTCTACTTCTAGTCTCTCTTTTCTCTAGTCCATCTCTTGTGCTGACTCCATTATTAGTCCTAAGTTGCAAGACGTGGTTATGACACTCCTCTGCTTGAAGACCTTTACTGGAATTTACACTTCTGCTCTTCCTAGCATTTGAAGCCCACTGAAGTCCAGATGCAAATAACTTTCCAGCCTATTTTAAACTTTACACCCAGACGGTCCTCCAGTTGGACCTGTCTGTTGTAATTTCATGTCTAACCCCTGAACTTCTATGTCTCCTTGTTTTTATTTAGTGCTTCTGTCTGAAGTCACCCTTCCTCATCTCCCACCTACCAAGGCCCTTTCTGGAAACATTCTGCACATACTTAGAGTTAGCATTTCTCTCTGTTTGGGCTCATTTCACCCTCTGCTTGGTAGGGTGGATTGTTGTGTTGATCCTCCAACAGATGTCTACATCCTTGGGCACAGAGACCACCTTCACTCCTATCTCTCACCTGACACATCGCATTACATATAAAATACTTACTCAGTAAGTATTCATTTAATTCCAGTGAATACTGCTCCATAATAGGAAAAGTAGCTTCACTCGTTTCCCCATTACAGGCATGAGGAACCTGGGCAAAGCAAGGAAATGGAATTTAAGACCCATAATCAGCCCGGGATTCTCCTCTCTAAGCAGGTGGTCTGTGTTTTTTTCTCTTTTGTTTAAAATAAGGACAATTTATACCCTCCTCTAGTCTGCCTTGTTGTTGGCCTGTGAAGATGGTAGGTTGTCAGGGGATGTGACACTCTCAGAGGAAAGAGCTCATCGGAAAACAGCGGGGACCATTTTGTCTGCAAGGCTTCTCAATTCCAGCTCCAATCTCTCCCCCGAGACAGCAAAGGACAGCAGGTCGCACAGTGCCTGCCTGAGAGGGAGGCCTCGACGGCAGTAATTTTCTGCTCCTTTCTTACTCCCTTTTGCTACTTCTCACATTTCTCTCTTTAGGATTATTTTCCTCCTTATCTCTGAGGGGAAAACTCAACACAATTTGCAAGATGTATATTAAAGAAAAAACACTGACCTTATTTTCCACACTTAGAAAAGTTAAGATCTTATTGTGCTAGTTATGAACAATAATAACCTCATATCTATACATGAAAAGAAAAAAAGCTAAACTAAAAACTTATGTACTCTTTGGTATTTTAATGATGCATTTCTATGACAACCAATTCAAAGTTTTGAAAAACCATGAGATATTTTTCTTTCAAGGTGACCTTGAGCTTAACCTTTTTTTTTTTAATAACAAGCCATGGGAGACTAATTACTCACAAAGTAGAAGATTCAATTTTTATACCCAGCGTTGTCAGTCAAGTACGTGTTAGATTTTGTTAGCGTGATTAAAGACTAGCTTTGGAAGTCCAGAGGTAGAAATATATCAAGTTATTTTTGCTCTGAATGAGTCTTTGCCCAAATGTATGAAGCATGATTACATAATAACAAGCTTTGATAGCATTCCTGGAGGAGTGGAGGGTTACAGGTCTTCACTGCTCCATCATTCCAGACACGCTGGCACAGGTGGAAAGGAAAGGGAGTCAGTTTCCCCCATGAAAGACTGTGGGTCTCTGAATAAGCCCAGGGTCCAGCAAGTGGTCTGGAGGAAGGTCACTCCAGAGACCCACAGCGACAACACTGACCCTGCATGTGCCTCACTGCTTTGGGCACAGCCACTGGGCCCTCTCTATCTCAGAGATCTGGTGCTCGGTCTTCTCTAGAGCCAAGGTTGCACTGCCTAAACATATAAGCCTCTTCAACCCTTTATGAATGCATAGCTAAAACCAACCACGCATATTTTCAAACATTTCAAACGCAGGTGCCCAAATTCAAACAGTATGTTATAATCAAGTTGCACCAGCCAGCTTTATACTTAAGGTTTGGGGACTTGAAATAATTTAAGGGATACTCTGGGGATTAAAAAAAAAAGCATGCCTCATTACTAGATAGAATTCATTCTGAGAGCCCATGCTTCAGGAGGGGCTTTTCTGGGGCTCAATCAACACCAAGGGCTCTGAGTATTCAGAACGTGATGGGATAAGGCTTCATGGAAACGTCGCTGTGGAAGGAGTGGAAATGAGCGGGTGGATGAGTAAGGTGAAAGGGAAGAAAGGAGAAAGGCAGGGAAGGAGGAAGGTGGGGAAGACAGGAAAGATTTCCGGTGAATTAAGCTTTCATTTTCTCCTAATAACCAAGAGGCAAATGTCTATATAGAGACAGACCAACAGAGATAATGTCTCTGAAGCAGAATGAGCTGAAATAACCTTTACAAGAAAGAGCTGCATGATGGGGTAGCCTATTTCTACCAAAGTCTTTCCAACTTTGTACATAGGTTGTTTGATAATTGAGGTAAATTTCTCCCACGAAACAATCGTTGAAATGATACCTGGTTCCATAGGACTGCCATGGTAAATGCAGCTGTTGCTAAGAATTAAACTATTTTGTTCTTTTTGTGGATATTAGAGTCACCTGTCTGAGACAGCACGACTCTCTATTTCATTCTGAATAAGGAACAAGTGATATCATCACCCACAGATTCCTAACCCCAGACCCCTAAACCAAAACTCCAGGCTCAAATTCACCCTCTACTCAAGGGTTATTCAAAAGTAGTTTTTACAAGTCAGGAATACCTGGTCCTCACAGGCAAGAGAGTCAGTCACCCGTTTGAGACAGCACAACTCTCTATTTCTTTCTGAATAAGGAACAAGTAACACCATCACCTCCAGACTCCTAACCCCAGATCCCTAAACCCAAACTCCAGGCTCAAATTCACCCTCTACTCAAAAGTAGTGTTTGTCAGAGACCAGCTCCAACACAAAGGTCAGGGCCTAAGGCGAGAGAATTAGACACGGAGAAGGAAGAAGACACAAGTCAACTTCCTGGGTCGAGTTCGGGACTCTTCCAAAGTTTATTCAATTTTCACATGCTTATATAAGGCATTTTCAGCCCTCAACCCCCTCACACATATGCCCACAAAAGCTTACATTATGTTTTCTTTTACAATCAAACGTTCTACAATGATTTATTTGATCCTCCCTATTCTTTTTTTGTTTCCAGTATGTTAAAATCAACAGACAGGAATGAAACAATTTCTGCTAAAAATAACTGTAACCTTTCAACCCTTAACCCTTTTACATCATATTTCTAACAATTCTTACATGTAACTTAGCAGCAATATATTGGCGTTTACATCTACAACTAATTTTATTGTTTCTTATAACTAATTTTATTTCTTAATTATTCCTATAAACTTTCCTGTTATGTATCTATTTTTATTCTTATTTTGCTAATATGAATCATTATCTAATAATGTTTAACAACCTTTATATGAATTATACTTGACAACTTTTATATCCTATATTTGTTTTCTATTTAATTATTTTTTATCTAATTATTTTTAATCATAAGCCTATTTTTAGCTACTTAACTATTCTCTCCTATATTATTATACTTATACTACTAGATCATTTTACTCTGACAAACTTATATCTACTATGTCTATACTTTCTTAAATTATGTTTAAAAGCCGCTGCCCTCAGGATTGACTTGTCTCGGGTCTCACAAACTTCCTCCTCCATCTTACCCATCTAAGGTGTTAATTTAGTACAGGGTCTGTTAACCATTAAAAGTAAAGAATGGGAAAGTTCTTTTATTTTCTTTATACACAATGGTTTTGCTTTTTATAGAGATGAAGGTAACTAAGCATTCTCTAGCGTCTCTAATGGCTGTGCTTTTGCTGTGTTCCTTATTCATGTCTCAAACTTCAGTTTCACCAATACGCCATCCTCGCTTATCAGTTCATGCGTCATCAGAAAGGGGTACTTTCTGCCTTATGCACACGCTCCCAAAGATCAAAGGGGGTCCATCAATGGGATCCATGGGGCTTTGCCTCCGGCACGGCCGCTTTAGCTGGGGCCTTGCTTCCAGCCAGCGTTTTTCCCTTTTTCAGGTAACCCTGACTTTGCCTTCTGTTAGGTGTTGCGGTTCCCGACAAGTGTTTCCAAGTCAGGAGTTACCTGGTCCTCCCAGGCCAAGAAGGAAAAGCTCAGGTAGTGAAGAATTAAGGCTGCGCTGTGAAACCGCTCATATGCTGTTGACATCATGAACGTGAGTGAGAAATGCAGCACAGCACAATGTTGGGCTACTGGCAACACTAGGGACTCTGGGCGGTCTGGACATGGTGGCCCCCGTGGGGCCCGCAGGAACTGCAGGCTTCACTCGACTGCCTGCCTCAGAGTGGAGGACACGACTGAACGAGGAAGGTGAAAAGAGGAAATGAGAAACAGAGAGAGGGAAGGAAGAAAAGACTAGCATTGAATTAAACTTTCATCTTCTCCTAATAACCAAACAGGAAAATAGTTGTCTATATTGAGACAAGCCATCAGAAAAAAAAAATCTTTTACATTCACATTTTGTTCTCATATGCTTTTCCCAAGCTATTACTTCATATCATCCCCAGCAACTCCAGTCAAGGATGGTGGCAGAGGGCAGTAAGCAGGCATTGCAAGTGGCATTAGGAAACTTTTGGTGATGATGGATCTCTTCATTAGCTTGATTTTGGAGAAGCCTTTGACTTTATGTAAGAGAAAAACTGAAATATTTTGTAAAGGTGTCAAAGACGATCACACTGAACACTTAAAATATATGTAGCTAGCCGGGCTCGGTGGCTCAGCCTGTCATCCCGCACCTTTGGGAGGCTGAGGTGAGTGGATTGCCTGAGCCCGCGGGTTCGAGACCCGCCTGGGCAGCGAGACCTCATCTCTACAATAAATCAAAAAATCAGCCGGGCGCGGTGGCGCATGCCTGTAATTCCGGCTACTTGGAAGGCTGAGGCGGAAGGGTCACCGGAACCCAGCAGATCAAGGCTGCGGTGGCCGGGAGCGGCCACTGCACTCCAGTCTGGTCGACAGAGTGAGACTCCAACTCAAAAAAATATATATATATTGTCTACCATACCTCCATATACTTTTTTTAAAAATGTTAATCCCAAGCTGGGCTTGGTGGCTCAGGCTATACCCCCAGCACTTTGGGAGGCTGAGGCTAGTGGATTGCCTGAGCTCACGGGTTCAAGACCAGTCCGGGAAACTTGGTGAGACCTCGTCTCTGCAATAAATCAAAAATTAGCCAGGTGTGGGGGCACATGCCTGTAGTTCTAGCTACTTGGAAGGCTGAGGTGGAAGAATTGCCGGAGCCTAGCAGGTCAATGCTGGGGTGCCTGTGAGTGTGCCACTGCACTCCAGCCTGGGTGACAGAGTGAGACTCCAACTAGAAAAAAAAATTCCACTGAAGTAGATATATATTCCTATACCCCTGTATTATTACTCCAAATTTATTAATTGAGCCACAATCTGTGTAGATTTTCATGCTTAATACATGTGGTTACTCAAAACGATAATAAAAATGCTGACACCTGAACAAAAGTATTTTTAAAGAAAAAGTAAACAAATAAAACTTTATGAATAAAGTTGAAATAGTAATCTTAAAGGATAAAAAGATCTGAACAAATCATGAGATATGTTATGCTCTTGACTAGGAAGACAGTTTGAACTATGAAATCAACGACATTACCATCAGAAGTCTACAAAACTCGGAAAATACATTTTAAAAATTTATTTAAAAAATGAAGTTCTGGGAGCTGTTTTGCAAGAAGGTAGATTAGAGGCTTTTCATGTCCCTGAGCAGGAGAGATACTGTAGCTGTAACTCTTAAGAGCAAAAGGCCCAGCAGTCAGTGTCATTTTTGCAACCTGCAACTGCTCAGCAAACATCACTGCTAAGAGCCCCAGCTTTCCTCCTGAGCCAGCTGGGATAGCAAACCCAAGAAATAGTAAAGGAAAGGAGTGCCCCCACTCCTAGACATCTGAGGAAGCAATCTAATTAGCAGGAGACTAGCAGGAAGGACCTCACCCCTTTGCACTTGAATCAGCATCCTGATGGTCAGGAGCATTCCTGAGCCCATGCTTACTCCCAGGGAGTGAGGCCTGAAGCCAAGGTCAACACCCTGAAGAAGAACTGAGATGCAGATGTCGTTGCAGGGGGCAATCACAGCCTGCCCCTCTGGTCTGTTGGGGAAGTTAGCTTCCTTGTACCAAGGATGGGGTGGCCCCATTTCTACATACTCAGATCAGTAGCCTATGCCACCCCAACCTTCCTGTGCACCAAACCATGTGCAACAAGGCTTCTTGTGTTCCGTGTCCTAACACACCTAATCACCTGGAACAGGAGCCTGAGCCACGGATCCCTCCGGGAGTAGAGTATCTGGTGCTGTGCTGCTCTCTCTGCTCAACGCCTAGACGTATCCCCAGGTACCTGGAGCTCCCACTCTTCTAGACTAGAAGTTTAGGCTGCCTTTCCTTTCCTGAGTGGAGAATTTGATATAGCAGATGTTCCCTATACTTCATTAAGATACACCTTCATCAACTCTCAGACCACACACCAGACCCTGCTTAGGAGTTGGTGCCTTCTATCAGTGGACTCATAGGTGGGTCTGTCTGGCTTGACCCCACTCATTTTGGTTATCCCCTCCCCAGGTTTGAACCAGAAGCTCAGACAACAGTGCCGTTCTCGTATATATCAGATAACTCAGACTTTAAACAAACAAACAAAAAAACAGTATAGAAAGACAAAGAAGGGCATTATGAAATGATAAAGGGTACGATTCAACAAGCTTTAGCTATCTTAAACTTACACATGCTGAACACTGTAACAAACAAATTCATGAAGTAAATACTACTTGACCTTAGAAAAATTATTTAGAGCAATACGTTAATAGAGGGTGACTTTAACGCTCCACTGACATCACTAGACAGATCATTAAAACAAAAAAATTAACAAACAAACATGTGACTTAATTGGGACTATTGACCCAATGGACCTAACAGACATCTACAGAAACTTCCACCCAACAACTGCAGAATATACATTCTTCTTATCTCTGCACGGAACATTCTCCAAAATAGACCATATTTCACTATAAAGCAAGTCTCAATAAATTCAAAAACATCTAAGTCATACCAAATATCTTCTCAGACCATAGTGAAATAAAATTAGAAATCAACACTGAGGAGCTCCCAAAACTACACCACTAAATGGAAACTGAACAACTCACTCTTGAGCGACTCTTGGGTAAACAATGAAATTGAGGCAAATATCAAAAAATGTGTGAAAAACAAATGAAAATAGCTATGCAGCATACTAAAACCTCTGGAACACAGCAAAATCAGAACTAAAAGAAAATTTTATGGCATTAAAAGCCTACATTAAAAAGAAAATGTAGAAATCAACAGCTTAAGCTTGCACCTCAAAGAACTATAAAAACAAGAACAATCTAAACCTAAAGCTACCAGGTAAAAGGAAATAACAAAGATTAGAGCAGAACTAAATGAGATTGAGACCAAACAAAAAGAATGCAAAAGATCAGTGAATTGAAAAGTTGGCTCTTTGCAAGAATTAAAAAAATTGACAGACTGTTAGCTAGACTAACCAAGAAAAGAAGAGAGAAGACACAAGTAAATTCAATCAAAAATGACAGAGGTGACACAACAACTGATACCACAGAAATACAAAAGATCACAGACTCCTATGAACACCTTTATGACAACAAACTGGAAAACCTAGGGGAAATAAATTCCTAAAGACATAAAACTCTCAAGACTGAACCAAGAAAAAAAAAGATACCCTGAATAGTCCAATAACAATCAATGAAGTTGAATCAGTACTAATAAAAATTTTTAAAAATCTCCCAAGGACAAAAAAGCTCAGGGGCAGACAGATTTACAAATAAATTTTATCAGATGTACAGCAAAGAGCTGGTACAAATCCTATTGTAACTATTCCAAAAAATTGAGGAGGAAGAACTGCTCCCTAACTGATTCTATGAAACCAGTATCACACTGAAACCAAAATCAGGCAAGGACATACACACACACACAAAAGCTACAGGCCTATTTCCCTGCTGAATATAGACACAAAAAAATCCTTAAGAAAATACTAGCACATGGAATTTAACAGCATATCAAAAACATTTTCCATCACAACTAAGTAGGTTTTACTCTGGGGATGCAAGAATGGTCAATAGCTGCAAATCAATAAATGTGTTCCACCACATAAGCAGAAGCAAAAACAAAGATCATATGATCATCTCAATAGATGCAGAAAAGGTACTTGATAAAATTAAACATCCCTTCATGACAAAAACTCTCAACAAAACAGGCATCAGAGAAACATATCTAAAAATAATAAGAGCCATATACCACAAACTGACAGGCAACATCATACTTAATTGAGAAAAGTTGCAAACATTTCCCCTCAGAACAGAAACAAGACAGGGATGCCCACTCTCATCACTCTTATTTAGCATTGTACTGGAAGTCATAGCAAGAGCAATCCAGCAAGAGAAAAAAATATAAAAGTCATGCAAATCAGAAAGGAGGAAGCCAAGCTATTCCTTTTTGCAGATGAAATGATTGTATACCTAAAAAAAAAAAAAGCTAAAGACTCCTCTAAGGAGCTTCTAGATCTGATAAATGACTTCTGTAAAACCTCAGGATACAAAATTAATGTACAAAAATCAGTAGCATTCCTAAACACCAAAAACATTCACCTGAGAGCCAAATCAAGAATTCAAAATACTAACTTCCTTCTTCACAGAATTAGAAAAAAAATCTTAAAATTCATATGAAACCCCCCAAAAAGCCCAAATAGCTTAAGCAAAAAGAACAATTGCAGAGGCATCACACTGCCTGACTTTAAATTATACTACAAGGCTGTAGTAATTAAAATAGCATGAATACAAGAATACAAGAATAGACAGATGGACCAATGGAGCAAAGTAGAGAACCCAGAAATAAAACTGCATATGTATAACCAACTGCAATGCAGCAAAGTTGACAAAAATAGACAATGAAGAAAGAACTATACAGTAAAAGATGCTGGAAAATTTGGCTAGCCATATGTAGAAGAATGAAACTGGACCTCTGTCTCTCATCATATACAAAAATTAATTCAAGATGGATTAAAAACATCATTGTCATACCTGAAACTATAAAAAGCCTAGAAGGAAACCTAGCAAACACTCTTCTGTAGATCATCTTAGGCAAATAATTTATGGTGAAGATCCCTAAAATAATTGTAACAAAAACAAAAATAGACAAATATGACAATTAAATTTAAAATATTTTTATAGCAAAAGAAATAATCAGCAAAGTAAACACAAAAACCTACTGAATGGGAAAAATATTTGCAAGTTATGCTTCAAACAAAGGGCTAATATCCACGTTTACAAGGAGCACAAACAATTCAATATGAAAAGCAAATAACTCCATCAAAAAATGGGCAAAAGACATGAACAAACACTTCTCAAAATAAGACGCACAAGTGGCCAATAAACATGCAAAAGCAGTCAACACCACTAATCATCAGAGAAAATGCAAATTAAAACCACAATGAGATATCACCTCACACCAGTCAGAATGGCTATTGTTAGAAATTCAAAGAACAACAGATGTTGACGTAGTTGTAGAGAAAAGGCTACACTCAGTCACTGTTGGTGGGATTATAAACTAGTTCAGTCTCTATGGAAAAAAGTATGGCGATTTCTCTAAGGACTCATAATTGCATTACCATCTGACCCAACAATCCAATTACTAGCCGTCTACTCAAAGAAAAATAAATCAATGCATAAAAAAGATACCTGTACTCATATGTTCATTTCAGCACTATTCACAACAGCAAAATCATGGAACCAACTTAAGTGCCCAACAAGTGACGGGATAAAGAAAATGTGGTATATATACACCACAGAATACTACACAGCCCTAAAAAAGAATGAAATCATGTTTTTTTGCAGCAGCATGGATGGAGTTGGAGATCTTCATCCTAAGTAAACTGACTCACAAACAGAAAACCAAACACTGCATGTTCTCACTTTCATGTGCAAGCCAAACAGTCACAAAGTTGGAAATAATAGACACTGAAGATGCCAATAACCGTGGAGAGGCTAGGGTTCAGAAATTACCTACTGAGTACAATGCTCACTAGTTGGTAAATTGGCCACCTGTGATGCAATCTCCACCACTGCACAATATGTCCATGTAACAAACATGCACGTGGGTCCCCTGAATACAAAATAAAAATGGGGAAAAAATGAAGTGCTAAGAACAGTTATGGTAACTGGGAAAAAAAGTTAAAAACTTATTCTACTTGATATCAAGAATAGCAAGCTAAATAATAAGATACAGTATAAGCACAGGAATAAACTAAAATGTCAGTAAAATAATATAGAAACTTCAGTATACATATTACTGATAGACAGGTAGTCAGACAAAACCAAAAGATGATTTGGAAGCATTCATGTCAAGTTTATAAAGACTATCGGACAGCTGGGAGCAATGTCTCATGCCTGTAACCCCAGCACTTTGGGAAACAAAGGAAAGAGGATTGCCTGAGCTCAGGAATTTGAGACCAGCCTGGGCAACTTGGCAAGACCTTGTCTCTACAATAGATAGATAGATAGATAGAAAGATAGATAGATAGATAGATAGATAGATGGATGGATGGATGGATGGATGGATGGATGGATAGATAGATAGATAGATAGATAGATAGATAGATAGATAGATAGATAGATAGATAGATAGATAATTAGCTGGGCATGGTGGCCCTCGCCTGTGGTTTCGGCTACTTGGAAGGCTGAGGTGGAAGGATCCCCCGGGCCCAGCAGGTCGAGGCTCTGGTGGTCATGAGTATGCCACTGCACTCCAACCTGTGCAACAGACTGAGACTCCAAATCAAATTTTTAAAAAAAACTATTGGACAAGAATTTATACTTTTTTATTTAAAAGTTGAGAACTATAACAAAATATTAACATTTATTAATATTCTGTGCTGAGTACCTGAGAGTTTTTTATGCTAGACTACAGAACTTAAAAATTCTTTTTCAACAAAAAAAAAACCATAGTCACAGATGTGAGAAAGGAACTGAGTCAAGTTCCTTTCAGTGGTTTTAGTAACCTTAGGAAAAGGGAAATCTGCTTTTCTTCTTGAGGCAGCATCAATAGAAGGAAGCACTAAAACGTTAGAAGAGTTAGGGACAAAGAAATGACAGATAGACTATGATTAGATAAACCATCACTATATTGTCAAGATGCCTGCATTGGAGGAATGATACACTAGGGGGAAAAAATGTTCCTGCAAGAAGATGAGAAACTGCAATACTCATGGCTTAGACTATCTTGATGTTGAGCAGACAAATAGTCCATGTTGAATGGGGCTGCTATTAGTTGTTAAACTGCCTTTAGATCCTAAAACTTGACAGTTCCCACAGCCAGAATGACCCCTCCCATGGTGAGATCCAAGATAGATACCTCAGTATGGCAGAGGCTTGATGGACTCATTTGAAAAAGAAATGTTTTATCCTCATAGGAAGAATGATTGGTTGACCTTGAAGGTATTTTCATCCCCCTTCCTCTCAAAACTGGAATGAGTAGAATTCATCATAACAATTACTCTCTGTCACAAACTGTGAATGAATTCATCAAAAACCTCTGCCAACTTCTGTTACTTTCACTTAAATTGTTTTCAATTTATTTGTCATGGAAAGGTAATGTTGTTGAACTCAAAGTATCAATTTTAGCTATTAGAAGGCTGTTCTAAATGTAAAGTGATCTTTAAGAATGGTGAGTGCAATGAGAGTAGAAAATAAACACAGCCCATAAAAATTTCTGACACCACAAATCCTAACATTTATTTATGTCATAAAAATGGAGGAGGTAGAACAAGAGTGTTTTAGTGAAAGCTGCAGACTTACTTTTCCAGATTGAAAAATTGACAGTGTCAAATGGGAAAAAAAGGATAAGGCTCAAATACCACCGCATGAGAGGGAATAGTGGTATTGAGTCAATGGTGGCAGTGGAGGAAGTAAGATATGACAAGTACTGGGTATATTTTGAAGTTATAGGCAATAGGTTTTGTCAAAACAAAACAAAAATAGATGCAGAACATAAGAGAAACATAGAAGTCAACTATGACATTAAGTGTTTGACCTGAGTGACTGGGGAGATGGAATCACCATTTACCAAGAAGAGAAAAGGCTTAAAAAAGGAACCAGTAATATCAATCGATTATAATCACTGGATGCAGAAAAGGCAATTGACAAAATCCAATCACTATTCACAATAAAAAAAAAAAAGTTCCTGAAAACCAGAATAAGAAAAAGATGCCCACTCTCACCCCTCCTGTTCAACATAGTATTGGAAGTCATGGTTAGAGCACTCAGACAAGGGGAATAAATCAGGGGTATCCAAATAGAAAAAGAGGAAGTTAAGTCATCCCTCTTTGCAGATGACATGATTCTATACTATGAAAATCCAAGAGAATCTGTCAAAAACCTCCTTGTACAGCTAAAGAACTTTGGCAAAGTCTCAGGGTATAAAATAAATGTCAGTTGCATTCATATACACAATAAACAAACAGAAACCCAATTATAAAGCACAATCCCATTCACAATAGCCACAAAAATATGAAATGCCGTGGCATCTCCTTAACCAGAGAAGTGAAAGAACTTTACAATGAAAACTACAAAATACTGCTCAAAGAAATCAAAGATGACACAAACAAATGGAAAAATATTACAGGCTTATGGATTGGAAGAATCAACATTGTTAAGATGTCCATCCTGGCCTGGCTCAGTGGCTCAGCCTATAAATCCCAGCATTTTGGGAGACTGAGGCAAGTGGATTGCCGGAGCCCACGGGTTCGAGACCAGTCCAGGCAAGTTGGTGAGACCTTGTCTCTACAATAAATCAAAAATTAGCCAGTGTGGTAGTACACACCTGTAGTTCCAGCTACTTGGAAGGCTGAGGCAGAAGGATTGTCAGAGCCCAGCAGGACAACAACAGGGTAACCGTGAGTATGCCACTGCACTCCAGCCTGGGTGACAGAATGAAACTCCAACTCAAAAAAAAAAAGTGTTCATCCTACACAAGGCAATACACATTAAATTACCAGCAGTATTCTTCTTAGACCTGGAAACAGCAATACAGGAATTCATATGGAAACATAAATGACCACAAATAGCCAAAGCAATCCTCAGCAAAAAAAGACAAAGCAGGAGGTATCACACACCCAGACTTTAAGCTTTATTATAAAGCTACAATAATAAAAACAGCCTGGTATTGGTACAAGAATAGGCATTTAGACCAAGGGATAAGGATAGAGTTTCCAGAAGCAAAACCATAATTTCTCAACCAACTCACCTTCAACAAAGTCTCCACCATCATCCGCTGAGGAGAGGAGAATGTATTCAGTAAATGGTGCTGGGAGAACTGACTAAGATTAAATGATGATGCAGAAGATTAAAACAAGACCCCTACCTATCACCAAACACAAAAATCAACTCTAAATGGATCAAAGACCTAAATGTAAAACCTCAAACTATAAGAATCTTAGAAAATGCAGGAGACATTCTTATGGAAATTGGAACTGGAAACCAATTCCTAATCAAAACCCCAAGTGCCCAAGCAATAAGAGATAAGATAGACACGTGGAACCTCATCAAACTGACAAGCTTGTGCAAAGCAAAAGAAGCCATCAAGGTAGTAGGGAAACAGCCCACAGAATGGGGAAATGATATTTGCCAACTGTATATCTGACAAAGGTCTAGCATCTAGGAACTCCAACTTGCTGAAAAGAAAAAAGCAAACAGCCCCATTACAAAGTGGACAAAAGATATAAACAGACATTTCTCAAAAGAAGACATACAAGCAGCCAACAGATACATGAAAAAATGCTCAGCCTCACTAGTCATCAAAGAGATGTAAATTAAAACCACACTGAGATAGCACCTAACTCCAGTCAGGATGGTCATCATCAATAACTCAAAAATAACAGACACTGGAGAGGATGTGGTGAAAAGGGAACACATCTACGCTATTGGTGGGAGTGCAAACTAATACAAACTCTGTGGAAAACAGTGTGGGGGTTCCTAAAAAAATCTAAAAATTGACCTCCCATATGACCCTGCAATCTCCCTACTGGGAAAATACCCAGAGGAACTCAAACCACTCAATGAAAAAGATACCTGCATATGCATGTCTATTGAAGCATTATTTACAATAGCAAAAACATGGAACTAAAGCCATGCTGCCCATTGAAAGAGGAGTGGATAAAAAAAAAAAGTGGTACATATACACGATGGAATATTATGCAGCCAAAAATAAGGACAAAATTATGAACTTTGCAGCAACTTGGATGGACTTAGAGGCTATAATATTGAGTGATCTATCAAAGAAACAAAGAACCGAGTATCACATGTTCTTACTCATAAGCAGACCTTGAACAACTATTGTAATACTATAAGAAAGGGATTGGCAGTCGTGGGAAACTATCAGGAGAGGGATGGGTGCACCCCATCAACAAGGATACCAGCATAATGAACATTGTATACCTAACCTTGAACTGTACCCCACATACTTAAAATAAAATAAAAATTTAAGTACTGTAGGAAGTTTCTGCAAATTAATCGAGAGCATCTACTTTTGACATTACACTTGAGTGAAATATGAAATCAAATGAAGATCTTTTATTTTTTTAATTTTTATTTACAATTCAGGGTTAAGTATACAAATGTTCATTATGCAAGTATCCTTGTTGATGCAGTGTGCCCCCTGACAGAATCCCACTACTGCCAATCCTGTCTCCTCCCTGCTCCAGTAATTCCCACTACTGACAATCCTTTTCTTATAGTATTATGATAATTGTTCAAGGTCCACTTCTGAGTGATAACATGTGATACTCAGTTCTTTGTTTCAGTGATAATCACTCAGTATTATAGACTTTAAGTCCATTCAAGTTGCTGAGAAGTTCATAATTTTGTCCTTCTTTTTGGCTGCATAATATTCCATTATGTATATACCACATTTTTTTTATCCAGTCCTCTTTTGATGGGCAGCACAGTTTGTACCATGTTTCTGCTATTGTGAACAATGCTGCGATAAACATACATGTGCAGGTATCTTTTTCATAGCGTCATTTGAGTTTCTCCAGATATATTCCCAGTTGGGGGATTGCGGGATCATATAGGAGGTCAACTTTAGACCTTTTAGAAATTGCCAAACTGTTTTCTACAGGGACTGTACTAGTCTACACCCCCACCAACAGTGTCGAAGTGTTCCCTTTTCCCTGCATCCTCTCCAGCATTTGTTGTTTTCTGAGTTATTGATGATGGTCATCCTGACAGGAGTTAGGTAGTATCTCAGTGTGGTTTTAATCAGCACTTCTTTGATTACTAGTGAGGCTGAACATTTTTCCACATGTCTGTTGGCTTCAGGTAGGTGAGAGGCAATTTTATAAAGATTGAAAGGCAATCACCATTTCTTTATGCCAGTGGGAATAATCTTATATAGTGGGGAAAATACATTGATACATGAAAAAGGAGACAACACAGAATCAATATCATTGAATCAATGACAAGGGATGGAATCTGATAGATTTCAAAGTGGAAGAATTGGCCTCGCAACTGGAAAAGCAACCAGTTGGACCATACGAATCATACTATTAGCCAAGTATGAATGTACACATATCCAGTTGGTAGAGACCACACGATTGATTCCATTTTTTCAGTGGATTAGAAACGAAATCATTAGCTGAAAACAACAATGGAGGAGAAGATGTTGGTGATTTTAGGAAAGAAGGGGAAATAATCACCTAGAATAGTAGGGGAGTGACCTGTCCTGGGAAAGAGAGTAAGATTGCCAGGCAGCACTGAAAGTCCATTTAGGGTTAGTGATTATCAATTTACAATAAGACCAGGCAGCATTTTTCTCCAGCTTCAATCACTTACCTGGCACATGCATAAAGCAAGAGTTAGGTGTCTTCTGCCATGATGTTTTTCCAAGACAGAGGAAAAGAAGTCAACAGAGTTGAGAGAAGGCAAAGAAGTAATTACCATCATGCAACATAACATCTAAATGGGATAAAGAGAAAAGTGGTGAGGGAGAGAAGGATTATGAGATAGCAAAATGTGGATTGTCAATTCCACTGAAGTCAAAGAAGCGTTTGGAATATAGACATTAAGGAGGGTGATTTACATTGAGACACTACCTATCCCCAGTAAGAATGGCCATCACTAATAAAACAAACAACAAATGCTGGTTAGGATGCAGAGAAAAAGAAACACTTCTACACTGCTGGTAGGAATGCAAACTAGGGCAATCTCTTTGGAAGACAGTGTGGCAATTTCTGAAAGAACTAGAAATTGACCTTCCATATGACCTAGCAATTCCCCCATTGGGAATATACCTGGAAGCACTCAAACCAGTCCATAAAAAAGATACCTGCACACGTATGTTTGTCGCAGCTCTATTCACAATAGCAAAAACATGGAACCAACCATGCTACCCACTGAAGCTAGACTGGATTAAAAAAATGGGTACATATACACAATGGAATATTATACAGTCTTAAAGAAGGACATACATATAGACTTCACAGCAACTTGAACGGATTTAGAGTCGATCATACTCAGTGATCTATCATAGAAACAAAGAACAGAGTACCATATGTTCTCACTCATAAGCGGACCTTGAACAATTATAATACTATAAGAAAGGACTTGGCAGTTGAGGGAAACTGCCAGGGGAGGGAGGGGCACACCTCATCAACAGGGGTACCTGCATAATCAACGTTTGTATACCTAATCCTGAATTGTACTCCACATCTTTAAAATTAAAAAAATTAAAAATAAAAAAGGAGGGTGATTTAGATAGATAGGAATGATTGGTCACAAGTGGCATTCTTAAAATTAATGTTATGAAAAGAAAACAGGCTATTTCTAATGACTATAGTTTTAAGTGGCAGAGATCATGTGATGGACAAGGTTGCTGGAGAGGAGAAGGACAGGGGAATAAAGAAGCCAAGATGTGGGAAGATCGTCTGTAGGGGTACTGAAAGACTTCAAATTATGACAGACTGTTGGAGAGCGTGACAGTACAGACGTCAAAATCTTCCAGTAATGTGAAGAGTAGGAGAGGGTCTAGAAATGACTGTGTTAAGGAGAGCTCGTGAGTGATGTGGATTAATAGCATGAGCTGCAAAGCTGGAACTTCTTAAAAAGGAAGAAAGGGTCAGGGCACAGTGACTGAAGCCTATAATCCCAGCACTTTGGAAGGCCGAGGTGAGACAATTGCCTGAGCCCATGTATTTGAGATCAGCCTGGACAACTTGGTGAGACCTCAACTCCATGATAAAAATCAAAAAAATTAGCTGGGGGTGGTGGTGCATACCTGTAGTCCCAGTTACTTTCCTGGAAGGCTGAGGTGGAAGGAGTACCTGAGCCCAGCAGGTCCAGGCAGTGGTGGCTGTGAGCCGGTCACTGCACTCCAGTCTGGGTGACAGACTGAGACTTCAACTATAAACAAACAAACAAACAAATAAATAAATAAACCCAAAAAAAAGGAAAAAAGGACAACAGTCCGAATGTTGCAGTCAGGAGC
Source organism: Carlito syrichta (assembly GCF_000164805.1). Classification (NCBI taxonomy): domain Eukaryota; kingdom Metazoa; phylum Chordata; class Mammalia; order Primates; family Tarsiidae; genus Carlito; species Carlito syrichta. Next base: position 69,435 of record NW_007253924.1, read on the forward strand.
AATGTGGGTAGCTAGCTACTCTACTTCCAGGCCTAGTGTTCCAGGGGCTTGATAAAACATAAATAGGTACTCATTGTTAGAGCTACAAGGAAAGCAGTATTCTCAGGTAAGATCAAGATCTGAGTTAGAGCAAGAAGGAAGAGTGTCATACAAAACCCAAAAGGAATTTGCTGGTGATGTGTCAGATGCTCCACAGGCTTCAGGAGAGGGGTTTCAGGAGCAGAGGAGGAATAGAAATAAGAGTTCAAGTTTTGAGTGGTAATCTGGGAGTCTGGGGAGTCTGACTCTTGTGGTATTGTATTTTTACTTTGTATCTTGAACTGTTATAGTCTTTAGGAAAATACAAATCAAAACCACAGTGTAATACCTGCAGTAAAAAAGGCAGACAATAACAAGTCTTGGTTGCCAAGTGACTGTAAAATGATACTTTGAAAAACAGTCTGGCATTTTCTCAAAGGTTAAACATTGAGTTTCCCTACTACTCACTCATATCCACCCAAGAGAAATAAAAAGTTTCACATAAAAACGTGTACATGGATGTTTATAGGAGCATTATTCATAATCTCCAAATATTTCTAATAATCCAGTGCCCATCAACTGATGAGTAGGTGAATGTAATGTGGTACATTGGAATATTTTTCAGCTGTAGAAAGTAATAAAGTACTAATACAAGCTACTGTAGGCACCTGCTGCTTATTTTGTACATCCTCAGAGTTGGTATGAAGATTTCTTTTTTGAGTTGGAGTCTCACTCTGTTGCCCAGGCTGGAGTGCAGTGGCATGCTCACAACCACCACAGTCATTACCTGCTGAACTCAGGCTATCCTTCTGCCACAGCCTTCCAAGTAGCTGAAACTACAGAAGTACGCCACTATGTCCAGCTAATTTTTTTATTTATTGTAGAGACGGGATCTCACCAACTCACCCAGGCAGATTGAAAACCCCTGAATTCAGGCAATCCTCTCACCTCCACCTCCCAAAATGCTGGGATTACAGGTGGGAGCCACAGCGCCCAGCAGATACGAAGATTATTTTAAACCGAGAGCATTTGAGATTCAACAAATGCAGAAAAAAGCTTTCCTTAACCTACTAGAAGCAAAAACTTCTGGAGTGACAGTCATGAAAAGGAGGAAGGAGACCACTTGCACCTGCCTAAACAAACATTATCACAAATTTTCTTATCTTCCATTTTCTCTCCTAAAATCATTTGTCCTTCTTAAAGAAATCATTTAATCTGCCCATAGAAGCCAGTTCTCTATCTCCATCTTTAGGGAGTTCAGGGAACTACATCCATTGGGTGCTCACACATGAATATAAATAAACTTTGTTTTTTCTCTGTTAACCTGTGTGTTTTCAGTTAAATTAGCAAATCATTGAACCTAATTTGTTGGGGGAAAACTTTTCCTCCCACAGAACACTGTGGATGAACCTTGAATACATGCTAAGTACAACAGGTCATATTGGTATGATTCCATTCATATGAAAGATCTAGAATTGGCAAATACTTACAGACAGAAAGTAAATCAGTGGTTACTAGAGGGAAAATGAAATGGGGGGTGAGTACTTATGGGGGGTGAGGATTTATTTCCAGGCAATGAAAATGTTTGTAACTAGATAGAGTAGTGGCATAACTTTGTCAGTGTACCAAATGTCACTGAATTGTCTGCTTTAAAATACTTAACTTAGGCTGGGCTCGGTGACTCAGCCTGTCATTCCAGCACTTTGGGAGGCCATTCCTGGGGCTCTCTTAAGAGGAGACAGCAGAGAACAGTTGCTCCTCACCACCTGACACCCAGTCCACATTATCACCTGTGGCAACAGACAGGACATGAACTCCAGCAACCGTGAAGAAGTCAGAGCATGAAAATTTGGAACAGAGCCCTGCAGTCTGTGAGGAGACACCAACCAGCATTATCTTCTCCATTCCAGAACTGGGCAGAGACTTGCATTGCCCCATCCAGCTCTGTACAGGCTCCAACCTGGGACCCAGAGGCTATCGTCTCATTGGACTTGGAGAGACAGAAGCCCTCCCCCATGTTGGCACAGAAACGTCAGGTCTGAGTGGGATACTTGACAGCAACAGCAGACAAGTTGGGTGAGTTCAGATCTGATCCATCCTCCTCCCATAGTAGTCCATGGGGCATCTGACCCACACTGACAGCAATTTTATCAGCCTGCTGAGAGTAGAGGGAACAGGCTGGGGGCCAGAGTCTCTCCTTAACACAGCAGAGGCAGACCAAAGGGACCTGGAGTAACAGAAACAGCCAGAGAGCAAGATTTGTGTTTGTTTATTGTTTTCGCTTATGGGTTTTTTCTTCTCTCTTTCTCTTTTTTGTTTATGTTTTCGTACTTGCTTTTTTCTGTTATTCTAATATTTTTTCAGTTTTCTGCTTGTATGAGTATTTTTGAGGGTGAGTACATCCATAGGGGTTTTGTTTGTTTGTTTGTATGATGGCATTTTTTTCTGTCTTTGTTTGTTTCTCTGTTTATTCATTACTTTGTATGCCTGTCTGTTTTCTTTCTTCTCCTTATCTCTCTCTCTACTTTCTTTCTTTTACTTCCTTTCTTTCTCCATTATTTTCCTTTTTCTTATCTCATTTTGTTTTCAGGGGGCAAACATATACCACCACTGCAATAACAGATTATAAGGCAGTGGGAAGTGGGTTCCAGGGGGTCCATATGCACGTCAGGAGATATTGGGATCTGCAGACTGTTTCTGAATCACAGATTCCCTTTAATGTAATCTCAAAACTGCTAAAAGCACAGCCTCTCCCACCCAGTCCAGCTTCAAAATTCAACAAAACTAGAGGATCTACATAAGGAAGGATAGGAGACTGAGCAAACAGAATTAAAAACTACCCCCATCACTGAGTAATAGAATTAAAGAAGAAGTTTTAAAAGGGGGAGCAACACCTACGCAAATGAAGAAAAACCAAAGGAAATAAGGGTCCCATACAGATGCCTGGGAGGACAACTGAGAATGCAGATTTCAGAATTCAAACAATGAAGATTCCCCCAGAATGACTGGACTTAAACCACAAACCTAGATATCAAGATATCAATAAACAGAAAAAATAGAAATGAGGAGAGACAAGAGAATAGAAAGAAGGAGTTGATAACTGAGATGACAGCAATAAAGAATACAATGAATGAAATAAATAACAAATTGATAAGCGTGAAAAACAGAGTTAACCAAGCAGAAGAAAGAATCTCAGAGCTTGAGGACCAAAATATGGAACTAAGCCAAACTGTTAAAAACATAAAAAAAGAAGCTTAAAAAGACAGAACAAAGCCTCCAAGAGATGTGTGATTATATCAAGAGGCCAAACCTAAGATTAATTGGAATCTCTGAGGCAGATAGAGAGACAGAAAACAACCTGGAACCCACATTCCATGAAATTATCTGAGAAAACTTCTCTCATCTCATGAGTGATGTGACCACTCAAACACAAGAGATTCAGAGAACCCCTGCAAGACAACAAATGACAAGACCAATTTCTAGATACATAGCAATTTGCTTACACAAAGTAGGTATAAAAGAAAAAATCCTAATAGCAGGAAGAGAGAAAGACCAAACTCAGACTACCTAACAGGGAAGATTAGTTAGAATAGCAGCAGACTTATTTATAGAAACATTATATGCTAGAAGAGACTGGAGTTCAATTTTCAAGGTTTTCAAAGATAAACAATTTCAACTGAGAATTTCCCACCAAGTTAAACTAAGTTTCATCAGTGATAGAGAATTATAATCCTTCCCATTCAATCTCTAAGGGTTTACGCCACCTCCAGACCAGTTCTACAAAAAACATTTAACAAAGTATTATACACAGAAGAAAGAAAAAAAGAATGCTCCTATGCTCCTCCCAAGAATGCAAGAAAAAGATTGAAAATACACATAAATCAATCCCCAAACCAAAAGAAAGCCAACAAACAAATAAGCAAACAAACAACAACAACAACAACAAAAACTGTATAAGAACCTCATGACAGGGATAAACTCTCACATCTCAATAATTAGGCTGAAGCTGAATGGAATAAATGCACCACTAAAAAGACATAGAATGGTAAATTGGATAAAATATTATGATGCAAAAATATGTTGCTTCCAAGAGACTCATCTCACCAGAAAGGACTTTCACAAACTCAAAGCAAAAGGATGGAAAACAAATTTTCAGGTGAATGAAACATAAATGAAAGTAGGAGTTGAAATCTTAATATCAGACAAAATACATTTTAAGCTATCAAAAATTAATAAAGATACAAAAGACAGTCACTACATAATTATAAAAATTCAATCCATCAACAAGAAATATCCATCCGAAACATATGCACCCAACATAGGAGTACCAACTTTTATAAAGCAACTTCTAGGTAGACTAAAAAAAGATAATGACTCTATCTAACACTATCATGGTTGGGGACTTAAATATCACACTAACAACCCTAGACAGATAATCAAGACAAAAAATCAACAAGGAGATCCAAAACGTCAACATGATGCTTGACTACATGGACATAATTGATGCCTACAGAACACTCCACCCAACAATCACAGAACATGCATTCTACTCATCACCATATGGAAGATCAACCACATCCTCAGCCATAAATCAAGAATAAAAAAGTTTCATAAGATTGAAATACTTCCATACACCTTCTAAGACCACAGTGGATAAAAATAAATATCAACACCAGCAAAGTTTCCCCATAACACACAAAGACATTTACACTAAATAGCATGATGTTGAACAACTACTGGGTCAACACAGAAATCAAAACAGAAATTAAAAGATTCCTGGAAATAAATAAAAATGAAGAAACATCTTAACAAAATATCTGAAATGTCATGAAAGCAGTACTTAGAGGGGAATTCATATCTCAACAAACACAGGTGAAGAAAATGGAAAGATCACAAGTTAATAGCCTAATAAATACCTAAGGAAGCTGGAAAAGCAAGACCACCAAAACCTTAACTTCAGCAGAAGAAGACAGATCACCAAAATAAAAGTCCAAATTTGGGACATAGAAGACAAACAAACAACACATAAAATCAGCAAAACAAAAAGCTGGTTCTTTGAAAGGATAAACAAGATTGATAGACCCCTAGCTAGACTGGCCAAGAAAAAGAGCGAAAAAGCCCAAATAAACACAACCAGAAAAGCAAAAGTCACAACTGACCCCAAAGAAATACAAAAGATTATCAGAGATAACTATGTACACTTGTATGGAAACAAACTTGAAAACCTAAATGAAATGGAAGACTTCCTGACATCACACAACCTCCCCAGGTTGAAACAAGAAGAAATTGAGAACCTAAATAAACCAATAACAACCCAGGAAATCGACTACATCATAAGAAAATTACATACAAAACATACAAGGAGGAGCTGTTACCCATCCTATTGAAAGTATTCCAGGAAATCAAGAAAGATGGAACTCTCCCCAAATCACTTTACGAAACGAACATCATATTAATACCCAAAACAGGTAAAGATCCAAGGAAGAAAGGGAACTACAGGCCAATATCCTTGATGAACATAGATGCTAAAATTCTCAACAAGATTCTGCAAACTGGATCCTGTATCCAACAATACAACTCAAAAATCATCCACCATGAACAAGTAGGCTTCATCCTCAGGATGCAGGGCTGATTCAACATCTGCAAGACCATAAATTGTAATTGAATACATCAACAGATGTGAAAACAAAGTCATGATTGTATCATTAGATGTAGAAAAAGCTTTTGATAAAATCCAGCACCCATTCTTGACAAAAACCTTTGATCATCTAGACATAAATGGAGTATACCTCAAAATAGTAAGAGCCATCTACAAGAAGCCCATAGCCAACATAACAAACAAATTTGGAACCATTTCCCCTGAAAACTGGAACAAGACAAGGACGCCCACTTTCCCCCTCCTGTTCAACATAGTACTGGAAGTCCCAGTTAGAGCAATCGGACAAGAGAAGGAAATCAGGGGTATCCAGTCTACAGACAGAGAGAAAATATTTACCAACTGTATATTGACAAAGGCCTAACATCCAGGATCTACAAGAAACTCAAATGTGCTGAAAAGAAAAAAAGAAACAGCTCCATTACAAAGTGGGCAAAAGATACAAATAGACATTTCTCAAAAGAAGACATACAAGCAGCCAACAGATACATGAAAAAATGCTCAGCCTCACTAGTCATCAAGGAGATGCAACTTAAAACTACACTGAGATAACACCTAACTCCAGTCAGGATGACCATCATCAATAACTCAAAAAACAACAGATGCTGGAGAAGATACAGGAGAGAAGGAATACTTCTACACTGTTGGTGGCAGTGTAAACTAGTACAACCTCTGTAGAAAACACTATGGCAATTCCTAAAAGAAATAGTAATCAACCTTCCATATGACTCTGTAATCTGCCTTCTGGGAATATGCCTGGGGGAACTCAAATTACTCAAATCAGCGCATGTTTATTGCAGCATTATTCACAATCACAAAAACATGTAACCAATCGTACTGCCCACCGAAAGAGGACTGGATTAAAAAAATGTGGTACATACATAATGGAATATTACGCAGCCATAAAGCAGGATTAAATTATGAACTTCATAGCAACTTGGATGGACTTATAGTCTATAATACTGAGTGATCTATCACAGAAACAACAAGGGTACCTGCGTAATGAACATTTGTATAACTAACCCTGAATTGTATCCCACATCTTTAAAATTAAAAATTAAAAAACTAGCCAGGTATGGTAGCACATGCCTGTAGTTCCAGCTACTAGGGAACTGAGGCAGAAGGATTATCTGATCCCAGGAGGTCAAGGCTGCAGTGAGCTCTGATCCATGCCACTGTACTCCCGCCTGGGCAACAGAGTGAGACCTGACTCAAAAAAAGAAAAAATGAACTAGCACTCAGCTTTGATGAACCTTGAATGACAGGATTACATCTTAGGTTATAGACTATAAATAATAGGGAACATGCCTTAAAATATTTTCCTAAAAGATGAACATTTTAGGATAATTAATTCCGTATGTATGTGTTTATCTGAAACTAAACAATTCAGTTAAGGAGAATATTCAATCGATTTGTCTAAATGAGGCTCTAGGATTGTCAAGACTGTGTTTTTCACTTTTCTCCCTTTTAATGAAAATGGCAAATGTAGCAACCAGTTCTGTCTGCATTCCATTGTATGTGATCACAGAGCCCTTTTCAGTCTTTAAACAAGAACCTCTTTATGGGCACCTGAGACGTGATGGGCTTCTAAAAATGTTCATTTATGATGACCTGAAGATATCATGAAATATATACATAATATTTGAGAAGTGTGAGTTTTTTTTCTCTTTTTTTAGAGTATGGTAATAGAGACAGAGAAAATAGTCAGAGGCACCCAGGTGAGAGCCTGTCATGTCAGACCATCGCCTGGCCCGAAGTTGGGTCTGAATCTGAGATTTATCTCTTTAGCATTGTTTCCTTAAGATTCAGACATCCTTGGAAAACATTTTAGTGAAACTAAAGATGAAAGCAGATTTTTGGATACTCAGACAAGAGAAGGCCCTAAATCTGTTAAGTTATACTGGGTTTCTATAATTGCTTGACATTGGTGCAGTTTATGCCCCAAAGACTCACATTTTTGCCCTTGAACTGGCGAAGACTGCTATTGAGAAAAGGAAGGGGGACAAATGCAAACGTGTGGCCCCTAAGGGTGCAGCTTCTTGGAAGCCCCACTGCACCACACGCAGTCACGTGCTTTGCTGGAAAATGATAGACTCAAGAATAAAGATGCTGCTGTTGTTGGGATTATTTTCAACCTCAAATTCTTGCTTATAAGTCAAAAGCCACATTCAGCGTCATAATAAAATAACTAATGAAATACATAAAATAATTGCAATCACTTGCTTGACATAAGGAACTCCATTTTGTTGAAATCCTCCATCTTTAGCTGCCTGCCTAACCTAAAAATGACCCCCCAATGTATACGTATGATTACTGTAACATTCCCATGACTACAGACCCACAGCTTTGTTCCCCCTGAGTTGTTTACATTGACCAGTTATGCTGATCTTTGCAATACTCCCTAGCTACAAGTTCCGTGTAATTGTATGCTTTGTGAACTGAAATCAGATGTTGCACCAAGAAATTGTTAAGGAATTATTACTTACAAAATTCCCCCTGCCACGTCCGTATAGTTTGTTCTTATATTTTGTTCCTTTTGTTTTTAGTTCCTTGTACCCTCACCCCCTGCTATGTAGCCAACCTGCAGATTTTGCCTATATAAGCTTTTTGCTGATTATATTCTGTGTCAAGAGCTTCATGGCAAGAGCCTATTCTTGACTGCGTGCTAATAAAGGACTCGAAAAATTAATTTAGACTTGGCATGCTGGCGTGTCTCCTTCTCGCAATCCGGTCATAACAATAATACCTAATGATTTACTTCTGCATTTGAGTTTTTGTTTTTCATTTTGTTTAACTGCTTGATTATTGTAAAACCCTGAAGGCTCTCAGTGATAAAGTCTCATCTCCAAGACAAATGGTTGATATGTTCTATAAACTAACTGACCAATAAAAACGCCCAGTTGAGCACTACAGAGTGACTGAGTGAGACATTTTTTAGCAGCTATCAAGATAAAACATTGTTATAGATTTATTTCTTAATGTATTCACACAACATCTCATGCTTACTTCAAATGAGGACACGTGGTCTATACTGGATGTGTCTATCTCTGCCATTCGACCTTGAGTTCTCTGGAAGTAGGATCCTTTTCCTATATTTCTTTCTTTCAGGGTCAGCAGAGAGGAAATGTTGAATTAATACCTATGAACTCCATGTCTGGTTCATGAGGGCAGAGACTGTGTGCCTTTTTCACGCCTGCATCTTCAGTAAGTAGTTCAGACGTAGCACATAGCAAGATCTCAGATATGTATCTGCTAAGTGAATGGATGAAGGATAAGTTAATTAAGGGATTCGTGTATTCCGTCATTTTCATTTCTTTGAGCCCTTTGCCAGTATTAAAATATCCAAATAGAAGTTAAAAACATAGATGACCATCTGAACATTTTGCCCATGCAGTACCAAACATCTGAATGGTGGGTATATCTAGATATGTAATATATGAATCTGAATGACTGCATGTTAGACTTCTGTAGATATTTCAACATAGCTAAGTATGTTTTCAATCATTTTTTGTGAGCCCTATTTTTTAATCCCCTTATATATGAAACTAAAAGAATAGGATTTCTAATCTAGTTCCTTTCTAGATAAGAGCTATTCTGTGTTGGTTAAATCAGCATACTGGGTACATGCAATTTTTCCGCTGTCCTTTCTTAGCTGAAATGCCCTCCTGCTCAGGGAAACAACCTGAAATTGTGGCTTGTGATTTGCCTCTCAGAACTGTGTCATCAGAGGTGGCTGTGGCCTGGTTTCATGCCTCTAAAGTAATTTTCTTTTGGAAATAAATGTTCATAGGCTGTTCTAAACCATGACAAAAGCAATGTCCTTTCCACCTTTTGGAAATAATAACAAAAGTAAGTGGGGGGAAAGTAGAGTCTTCTGCAGTATTTAAAGCATGCCTTTTTACACTCACATATATTAAAAACTAGCTTATCAGATATCTCAGCAACCTTATTTTATTAACTGGAAGGCCAATATAACTACAAAAAGAAATCGCAGATGTTCAGAGTTGTAACACTGAATGAAGGCATTGGGAAATTTGGAGTATCCTTAGAATTATAGAAAATATATTACTATTTAATTGTTTATTAGGCATATGTTGTTTCAGCCAAAATCTCAATTTTTAAATCATATTATGGTATAAACCAATGTGTAGGTGGATGATACATAAATTTAAGTAGATAGATGGTATACATGTATAACCAAAGTCTCTCAGAAGATGGTATACATGTATAGCCAAAATCTCTCAAAAGATGGTATACATGTAAAACCAAAGTCTCTCAGAAGATGGTATACATGTATAACCAAAGTCTCTCAGAAGATGGTATACATGTATAACCAAAGTCTCTCAGAATTTTAAAAATGTAGTATAAACAATTGCATACATATATACATATAAATATGTAGCCAATCTTTATTTTTAAAAATAATTATAAAAATTGATTCTGACATATTTGATTTTATTTTTAAAGAATTACACAAATTTTCATTTGTAACTTTAGAACCCAATATCTGGCTGTTATTATGAAAAATGCCAAAGCTATGACCAAGTCAAAGTGCAGAAAAAAGTAACTGAGAATTTGATATAATTTTAAGTTGATATAATTTTAATAATTTATGAAGAATTTTTACTCCTTTTTTAAAAATCAATATTTTTTATTATGATTTTGTGGGGTACAGTTAAGGGTTACGTGTACAATTACATTTCATTCAAGCACCCTGTTGATAAGAGGTGTTTCCCCATCCCCAGACAGATATTTGCAACTGTTAATCCCATCCCCCTCTCCCCCCATAGTTTCCCAGTAACATCAGTCATTTTCTTATAGTATTACATTGGATGCTCAAGGTCCATTATATGAGTGAGAACATGTGATGCTCGGATCTTTGTTTCTGTGAGAGGTCACTCAGTATTATAGACTCTAGTTCCATCCAGGTTGCTGCGAAATTCATGATTTTGTTCTTTTTTATGGCTGCATAGTATTCCATCGTGTATATGTACCACATTTTTTAATCCAGTCCTCTTTTGATGGGCAGCATGGTTGTTTCCAGGTTCTTGCTATTGTGAACAATGCAGAGATAAACATACGTGTGCAGGTATCTTTTTTATAGAATGATTTGAGGTCTTCAGGGTATATTCCCAGGAAGGGGATTGCGGGGTCATATGGAAGGTCGATTTTTAGAGCTTTTAGGAATCGCCACACTGCTTTCCACAGAGGTTGCACTAGTTTACACTCCCACCAACAGTGTAGAAGTGTTCCCTTTTCACCACACCCTCTCCAGCAGCTGTTATTTTTTGAGTTGTTGATAATTGCCAGAATTTTTACTCTTAATACCAACTAAATCTGCTTTTGCCTCATACCACATTCTCCAAAAGACCTGTTTTCTGGCCTGCTAGGATATCCTTATGAATAGAGAGGATAATGTCAACATATACAGACAATAGAAATTATTTTATATCTGTGATAAATGCTAAAATGTTTAGGTCATGTTTACTTTGCCAAGAATTTCCTTGCCCACCAAGAATATTTCAGGAAAATCCAAAGCTCAGATTCCATATTACTTTGCATTTAGATATAGTATTCTTTAATGAGGGTCCTTGATTCTCAGCCTGGCTTTATGAAGGCTTTCCAAAGCTATTTTTTTTGAAAGGGAAATTCTCCTTTGCCAATATAATGCCAGTTCAAGACTTTAATTTGGCTACCAATGTTACATACTTGAATTGAAGATTTAAAACTGGAGTCAAAAGCAAAGGTACCTGCAGATACTATTTCCAAGTAGTAGCACTGTCAATACTGTGAGCTGAATTGAGAAAAAAACAGCAGAGGTCAAGAATACACAAGAAAAATGTTACTTTCCTACAGAACAAAGGAGTTATACCCCCTTGTGAGATTTTTATTGTTGCTTTTTCTCAAAAATCTTCCTCTACGAAAAAAAACGCAATCAGGAGTTCTCACTATCACCCAGACGGGAATACAAGTGGCACAATCATGGCTCACCTCAGCCTCGACCTCCGGGGCTCAGGTGATCCTTCTGTCTCAGCCTCCCAAGTAGCTGGGACCATGGGTATGTGCCACCATGCCTGAATTATCTGTCTCTATGAAAATTAAACAGAAAACATTTATGCCATTGTTATTGCACAAATGTCATCAAAAGTTGAATTTGTCACATAACCACATTTAACTTCCAATGGTTAAGTATAAGTCATCAAAGAAAACCAAAAGGATACCTATATATTACAAAGTGACATCCTATATATACAACCCTGCTTAGATTTCTGAAGAAAAAACTCTGTTAACTGTCATTGTTGAGATTCACAACTTGCTAAAATATTATTAAACTACACTCTCTTAAAACTGTAAAATTGATACAAAACTGTAAAATTGATACTTTCCTACTAGTATAAAATGAACATGTGTGAAAGATTTTTCTAATTTAGTAATCAGGGAAAGAACCAGTAAAATGATAAGCTAAGTAAGTCCAAAAACACTTAAGAATTTATGTGTATATAGGCTATTTAACAAGGAAGTGTTAAAATAATATTGCTGCATTATATACACAACTGATGTAAATCCATGAGGGTCACGGACTGTAATCTCTGGGTTACTTGATAGATGGACAGAAGTTGCTTCATCTTTACCAGGAAAAAATCTATAAGATAGCCTTTGCATCTCTGGGAGGCAAATTGCCCAAACAATAAAATCAAGCCTAGCACTGCACTGAAAACCAGTACTCTTTTTTGTCTGTTTTCAAGTTTTAGATAAGTTTTCTGACAATCTCTTCATAAAAATTGTGTGTCTGGGTTTCCATAGTAAACAATCTTATTTGACCATGTTTCAAATTACAAACATCAAAATATGATAAATGCCCATGCCACAACAATATCAATTGTCTCAGTCCATTTGGGCTACTTTAACAAAATACCTTAGTATTGGGAATTCCAAGATCACAATGTCTAGAGCTAGTATCAGATGAGAACTCATTCCTCGTAGACAGTGCCTTTCATGTATCCTCACGTGGTGAAAGACACGAACGACATTCCTCAGGCCTATATTATAAGGATACTAATCTCATTTATGAGGGAAGAATCTTCATAATCTCATCACCTCCCAAAGATATCACTTCTTAGTACCATCACATGGAGATTAGGATCACAATATAAAAATTTGGAGAGGACACAAACATTCAGACTATGACATTCTGTCCTGTGACCCCCGAAACTAATGTCCTTCTTACAAGCAAAACATACTCATTCCATGCCAATAGCCCCAAAGTCTTAACTTGTTCCCGCACCAATTCGAAAGGTTAAAGTCCAACATCTCACCTAAATATTATCTAAATTAGATATAAATAAGACTCAATGTACAATTCATTCCAAGGCAAATTCTTCTCTAGCTGTGAGCCCGTGGAATTAAACAAGTTACGGGTTTCCAAAATGCAATGGTGAAACAGGCATAATACAGACATTTCCATTCCAATGGAGAGAACAGAGAAGGAAAAGAGGGTAACAGTTCCCAATTCAACAGGGCAAACAACATTAAATCTTAAGACTTGAGAGCAGTCTTTGAGTCAATGTCCCACCTTCCCCATGGTTTCCCTGGGCACAGTACATGTCACAGCTCCCACAGGTTGCTTCCCGGTGCCTGCAGCTCTCCCAGCCTGGAGTCACATGCTAGTGGCTCTACCATTCTGGGGTCTCGAGAGTGGCCCTCTCCCAAAGGCTTCACTAGTCATTGCCTTTGTAATCATTCCCTGTAATTGTCCTACTCCCATGGCAATTCTGTGTCAGGGACCTGAGGCTTTCCAGGGAATCCTTTGCAGTCTAGGTTGAGGTAGCCATATGCTCATAGCTCATACACTCTGTACACCCACAGAGAAGGCACTTTATGGACACTCCCATGGTTTACTGCCTGTGCCTTCTGGAGGATAATCCCAGTTGTGTCTGGGTTGGCTTGAGCTACAGCTGGGGTAGCCAAGGAGTACTGCACCAGAAGGTAGGCAGCAGAGTTTGAAATCATTCTGTCCCCAGTACCCTGGCATTCTGGGCCTGTGATGGGTTGGGGCAGCTCCAAAATTCTCTAAAAAGTCCTCAGGGTCACTTTTAAATTTTTTGGTGAATATCGTCTAGCTTCCTTCTACCAATACTAATCTCCTTATCAAATGTTCACTTGGTTACACCCTGTTCTTCTCTCCTGAACATAATTTTTTAGTGTTTACAATATGGCCAGACTGAGAATTTTTGAAATCTTTGCAGTATGCTTTCCCTTTAAATATAAATTCCGTGTTTAACTTGCTTCTCTCTTCTCTCACTTTACTATAAGTAGTGAAGAAAAGTCATGGGGTACTCTGGACATGTTGCTTATTTTCTTCCTGCCAAATATTCTGTTTCATTTCTCACAGGTTCCTCCTATGAAACACACTATGACAAGTGCAATTCAGACAAGTTTTTGCTACTTTGTAACAAGGATTGCCTCTCCTACAGTTTTCAATACGATTTCTGTCTGAGACTGCCTCAGAATGGCCTTCCCCATCCGTGTTTCTACCAACATTTTGATCCTGACCATTTAGGTAATCACTAAAAAGACAGATTTCTGTAGAGAAGAAGGTTAGACTGTTTTCTCTACAGCTAACCTTTTCTGAACCATCACCAGAATCATCGCTAAAGACCATTCATAGACCTTTATGTAGGTTTGTTTGTTTATTTGTTTGTTTTTAAGTATGCATTGCCAAACTGTTCTAGCCTCTACTCGTTACCCAGTTCCAAAGCCACTTCCACATTATAGCAGCACTTCACTTCTCCGTACAAATTTCAGCCTTAGTCTGCTTGGGCTTTTATAACAAAATAACTTAGACTGAGTAATTTATAAACAACAGAAATTTATCACAATACTACAAGAGAGAGATTGGCAGTCGCAGGATACTGCCAGAGGAAGTGGGTGAGGGGACACATAGCATCACTAAGAGTACTAGACCCTAAACCAGAGGAGGTGAGGACCAGTTGGGGGCCCAAACTTCACCTGCACATAAACTACTTATGTACCTAATCCCGACTGGTACCCCACATCTTTACAATAAAATGATAAGCTAAAATAAAATAAAATAACACCAGAAATTTATTGCTCATAGTTCTGGAGGCAGGAAATTCCATGACCATGGTGTTAGCAGATTCTGTGTCTGAGAAGAACCTGTCCTTCATAGACAGCACCTTCTATGTGTCCTCATGATCTAATCAGCTATCGTCCCCACTTCTTAATACCATCACCTGTGGTCTTAGATTTTAATATGTGAATTTTGAGAGACAAAAACATTCACACCACGTCATCAGTAATCCAAAATAGATAAATACAGTTTTCAGAAAATTTGATTAAGATCCATTTATTCAACAAATATTTCTTAATAATAATAGGCAACACTTATGGGCTCTTCTTTTACTTTTCCCCTTCATTTTCTTTATTACGATAGCTTAGGAGGGTACAGTTAGTTTCTGGCTTCATGGTGTCATTATATAGTGGTAAAGAAGTTTGGGCTTTAAGATACCCACCTCCCCCACCTGTGCACAGTGTTCCCCATAGGTGACGTTTCTGTGTGCCTCCACTCCCCTCTCCTTCCCTTCTGAGTTTCCATTGTTCCTTGTATCATTCTACCATTCTCTATGCCT
Organism: Carlito syrichta; assembly: GCF_000164805.1. Taxonomy (NCBI): domain Eukaryota; kingdom Metazoa; phylum Chordata; class Mammalia; order Primates; family Tarsiidae; genus Carlito; species Carlito syrichta. Next base: position 84,759 of record NW_007253924.1, read on the forward strand.
TTGCATGTGCTTAGTTTGGCTCCCACTTGTAAGTGAGAACATGCAGTGTTTGGTTTGTTGTTCCTGAGTTAGTTCACTTAGAATGATCTCCAATTCCACCCAAGTTGCTACAAAAGACATTATTTCATTCTTTCTGATAACTGATTAACATTCCATCGTGTACATATACCACGTTTGCATTGCCACTGATCAGAAGATAGGCACTTAGGTTGATTCCACGTTTGCCATTGTGAATTACGCTGTAATGAGCACGCCATTGCAGATGTCTTTTTCATATAATGACTTCTGTTCCTTTGGTAAGATTATTAGCAGTGGAAATGCTGAATCAAATGGTAGATCTACTTTTTGTTCTTTGAGAAAGCTCCATACTGATTTCCACAGAGGTTGTAATAATTTACATTCTCACCAACAGTGTATAAGCATTCCCTTTTCTCCACATCCACACCAGCACCTATTGGTTTTTTGTTTTTTGATAATGGTCATTCTGACTGGTGAAAGGTGGTATGTAATCTGTACAGATCTCTCATTTGCATTTTCCTGATGATTACTGATGTTGAGCATTTTTTTCATATGTTTATTGGTCATTTGTATATCTTTTTTTTTGACAGATGTCTGTTTATGTTGTTTGCCCACTTTTTAATGGGACTATTTGCTTTTTTCTTGCTGATTTGTTTGAGTTCTTTGCAGATTCTGGATATTAGTGCTTTGTCAGATGTGTAGTTTGCAAATATCTTCTCCCATTCTGTAGGTTACCTATTTGCACTGTTGGTTGTTTCTTTTGCTGTGCAGAAGCTTTTAATATGTGATTTTTGGGAGACAAAAACATCTACACTATGTCATCAGTAATCCAAAATAGATAAATACTGTTTTCAGAAAATTTGATTAAGATCCATTTACTCAACAAATATTTCTTAATAATAAAAGGTAACATTTATGGGCTCTTCTTTTATTTTCCCCTTTATTTTCTTTATTACAATAGCTTTGGAGGGTACAGATAGTTTTCTGGTTTCATGGTGGTATTCAATGAAGTCACACTTGTTTATTTTTGTTTTTGTTGCATTCGCTTCCAGAGTTTTAGTCAAATTATTTCCCTAGGCCTATGTCCAGAAGAGTTTTTCCTAGGTTTTCTTTTAAGATTTTTTATGATTTCAGGTCTGACATTTAAATCTTTACTCCATCTTGAGTTAATTTTTTTATATGGGAAGAGATAGGTATCAAAGTTTATTTTTCTGTTTGTAGCTAATCTTTCCAGCACCATTCATTGACTAGGGTGTCCTTTCCCCAGGGTATGGTTGCATATGCTTTGTCAAAGATCAGTTGGTTTGTAGGTATTTAGGTTTATTTCTAGATTTTCTATTCTGTTCCATTAGTCCATGTATCTTCTCTTGTACCAGGACCATGTTGTTTTGATTAGGTAGAATTCCATACTCTTCAATCCTGTGGAATAGCTTCAGTAAAATTAGTACCAGTTCTTCTTTGAAGTTCTTATAGAATTCAACTGTGAGTCCATCAAATGCTGGACATTTTTTTGTTATTGGAGAGTTATAATTACTGTTTCAACCTTGATACTCATTTTTGACCTGTTCGGTTTCTATTTATTTTTTATTTAAAGTAGGGGAATTATATGTTTCCAAGTATTTATCTGTTTCCTCTAAATTATCGGGGTTTTTTGCAATGAGGTATTCATAATATTCTTAGATAACTTTTTTATCTGGTTGCCTGATTTATTTGTTTGTTTGTTTGTTTGTTTTCTCTATGTGTTGGTGTTCCATAAGGCATGTGAGCTTGATGATTTCCAGAGGTTTCCTACTGGTATATTTTGACCTTTTGGTTCAATATTTAGAACTCCTTTGAGCATTTCTTGTACAGCCAGTCTAGTGTTGACAAATTCTCTTAGCATTTCCTTATCTGACAAAGACTTCATTTCTCCTTAATTCATGAAACTTAGTTTTGTGGGACACAAAGTTCTTTGCTGACTGTTTTTTTGAGAAGATTAAGGTGGGGGACCAAGTCCTTCTGGTTTATAGGGATTCTTTGGAGAAGCTTGTTGTTAGTCTGATAGGTTTACCTTTGTAAGTTATCTGATGCTTCGGTCTGACTACTCTTAAAATTATTTTCTCCATATTAACTTTTCATAACCTGATACCTATATTCCTTAGGATAATCTTTTCTCAATGAATCTTCTAGGAATCTTTGTACCTCTTGTATCTGGATGTTTTAAACTCTTTTGAATTTCCATCATATCAGTTGTAATGTCTCCATTTTCACTTCTTATTGCGCTAAGTTTAATCTTCTCTCTTCATTTTGGTCATTGTGTAGGTAAAGTTTGAGACTCACTTTGGTCCCCACTTCACCTGGTTTGAGATCAGATACTCTTATTGATGAGGTGTGCCCCCACTACACTCTCCTGGCAGCTTCCCACTACTGCCAATCCCTTTCTTATAGTATTATGATAATTTTTCAGTGTCCACTTATGCATGAGAACATGTGGTACACCATTCTTTGTTTTTGTGATAGATCACTCAGTATTATAAACTTTAAGTCCTTTCAAGTTGCTGCAAAGTTCATAATTTTGTCCTTCTTTGTGGCTGCACAATATTTCATCATGTATATGTACCACATTTTTTTATCCAGTTCTCTTTCATTGGGCAGCACAGTTGGATTCATGTCTTTGCCATTGTTAATAATGTTGCAGTAAACATGCATGTGCAGATATCTTTTTCATAGAGTGACTTGACTTACTCTGAATATATTCCCAGAAGGGAAATTGCAAGGTCATATGGAAGGTCTATATTTAGATCTTTAAGGAATTGCCAAACTGTTTTCCACAGAGGCTGTACTAGTTGCACTCACACCAACAGTAAAAGTGTTCCCTTTTCTCTGCATCCTCTCCAGCATCTGTTGTTTTTTGAGTTATTGATGATGACCATCCTGACTGGAGTTAGGTGGTATCTCAGTGTGGTTTTAATTTGCATTTCTTTGATGACTAGTGTGGCTGAGCATTTTTTCATGTATTTGTTGGCTGCTCATGTGTCTTCTTTTGAGAAGTGTCTATTCATATCTTTTTTCTACTTTGTAAAAGGTTGTTTGTTTTTTTCTTTTCAGCATTTGAGTTCCTTGTAGATTTGGGTTAGGCCTTTGTCAGTTATATAATTAGCAAATATTTTTCCCATTCTGTGTCTCCTTGCTTTCTTGATTGTTTCTTTTGCTTTACAAAAGTTTTTCAGTTTGATGAGGTCCCACTTGTCTATCTTATCCCTTATGGCATGAGCACTTAGAGTTTTGTTCATGAATTGGTTGCCAGTTCCAATTTCCATAAGGGTGTCTCCTGCATTTTCTACGGTTCTTATAGTTTGAGGTTTTATGTTTAGGTCTTTGATCCAATTAGAGTTGATTTTGTGTATGGTGATAGGTAGGGGTCTTGTTTTAATCTTCTGCATGTAGTCAGTCAGTTTTCCCAGCACCACTTACTAAGTAAGTTCTCCTCTCCCTAGTGGTTGTTGGTGGAGACTTTGTTGGAGTTGAGTTGGTTGAGAAATTGAGGTTTTGCTTGTTGAATCTCTATCCCATTCCACTAGCCTATATGCCTGTTCTTGTACCAATACCAGGCTGTTTTGATTATTGTAACTTTATAATAAAATTTAAAGTCTGGAAGTGTGATACCACCCACTTTGTTTCTTTTGCTAAGGATTGTTTTTGCTATTCATTATCATTTATGTTTCCCTATGAATTTCTGTGCTGTCATTTCCAGGTCTGAGAAGAATGATGCTGGTATATTAGTGGGTATTGCGTTAAATCTGTAGATTGTCTAGGGTAGGATGGACATCTTAATAATGTTGATTCTTCCAATCAATAAACATGGAATATTTTTCCATTTATTTGTGTCATCTCTGGTTTCTATGAGTAGAGTTTTGTAGTTTTTATTGTAAAGATCTTTCACTTCTCTGGTTAGGAAGATGCCAAAAATAGTTCCATTTTTGATATATTTTAAGAATGGGCTATTTTGAATGGGATTGTGCTTTTTATTTGGGTTTCTGTTTGTTTATGGTTGGTGTATAAGAATGCAATTGTCTTTCGCACGTTTATTTTATACTCTGAGTCTTTGCCAAAGTCTACATCAGTGCAAGGAGGTTTTTGACAGGTTCTCTTGGGTTTTAAGGTATAGAATCATGTCATCTGCAAAGAGGAATAACTTAACTTCCTCTTTACCTATTTGGATACACTTGATTTCCTTCTCTTGTCTGATTGCTTTAGCTAAGACGTCCAAAACTATGTTGAACAGGAGGTGTGAGAGTGGGCATCTTTGTCGTGTTCTGGTTTTCAGGGGAAATGGTTCCAATTTCTGTCTGTTTAGCAGTATGTTGGCTGTGGATTTCTCATAGATGGCTCTTACTATTTGGAAATACGCTCTATCTATGCCTAGGAGTTCAAGGGTTTTTATCAGGAAGGGATGCAGGATTTTATCAAAAGCTTTTTCCACATCTAATTATATAATCATGTGGTTCTTATTTTTACATTTGTTGATGTATTTAATTATGTTTATGGTCTTGTGGATGTTGATCTAGTCCTATACCCAGTGATGAAGCCTACATGGTCATAATGGATGATTTTTGAGATGGGTTATTGGATCCAACTTGCTAGGATCTTGTTGAGAACTTCAGCATCTATGTTCATCAAGGATACTGGCCTGTAGTTCTCTTTCTATGTTGAATCTTTACTTGGTTTGGGTATCAATGTGATGTTAGCTTTCTAAAATGATTTGGGGTGTGTTTCATCATTCTTGATTGCCTGGAATACTTTCAGTAATATTGGTATCAGCTCCTCCTTGTATGTTTTGTAGAATTCTTCTGGAAAGCTGTTGGTCCTGGGGTTTTTTTTAAGTTAGTTTTCAAATGACAAAATCAAATTCCTGGGTTGCTATTGGCCTATTTAGGGCCCCAGTTTCTTCTTGTTTCAACCTGGGGAAGTTTTGTAATGTCAGAAAGTCCTCCATTTTATACAGGCTTTTGAATTTGTTTCCATATCAATGTACAAAGCAATCTCTGAAAATTTTTTTTATTTCTTTGGGCTCAGTTGTGACTTATCTTTTGCTTTTCTGATTGTTTTTATTTGGTATTTTTTTCGTCTTTTTCTTGGGCAATCTGGCAAGGTGTCCACAAATCTTGATTATCCTTTCAAAGAACCATCTTTTTGTTTGGTTTGGTTTTTTTCTATTACATTTTTCTATTTTTTTCTTTTATTTTTCTTTTTATGTATTTGGGCTTTTATTTTGGTGATCTGGCTTCTTCTGCTGAAGTTAGGGTTTTGGTAGTCTTGCTTTTCCATATCCTAGGTGATTTGTTAGGCTGTTAACTTGGGATATTTCATTTTTCTCAAGTATTATTCACAGAGATATGAATTTCCCTCTTAGTTCTGATTTCATGGCATCCCAGATATTTTGGTAAGATGTTTTTTCTTTTTCATTTGTTACCAGGAATCTTTTAATTTCTATTTTGATTTCTGTTTTGACCCAGGAATTGTTCAGCATCATGCTATTTAGTGCTCATGTCTTTGTGGGTTTGGGGGAAATTTGTTGGTGTTGATATTTATTTTTATTCTGCTGTGGTCTCAGAAGGTGCATGGCAGTATTTTAATCTTATGGAATTTGTTTATGTGTGATTTATGACTGAGGATGTGGTCAATCTTAGAGTACATTCAATGTGATGATGAGTAGAATGTATATTCCGTGGTTGTTGGGTGGAGTGTTCTGTACGTATCTATTAAGTCCATTTGGTCAAGCATCAAGTTGAGGTTCCGAATCTTCTTGTTGATTTTTTGCCTCAATGATTTGTCTAGGGTTGTAAGTAGGATATTTAAGTCCCAAGTTATGATAGTGTCAGAGTCAATATCTTTTTTTGTCTGCCTAAAAGCTGCTTTATAAAAGTTGGTTTTCCTATGTTGGGTGCATATATGCTTAAGATGGATATTTTTTGTTAATGAATTGAATGAAGCTTTTATCATTATATTGTGACCTTCTGTATCCTTTTTAATTTTTGATAGCTTAAAGGGTATTTTCACTGATGTTAAGATCACAACTCCTGCTTTCTTTTGTGTGCTGTTTACCTGAAAATTTGTTTTTTTATTCTTATTTTGAGTCTTTGAGTGTTTTTTCTGGTAAGATGAGTCTCCCGAAGAAAACATATTGTTGTGTCATGATATTTTATCCAGTTTACCATTCTATGTCTTTTCAATGGTGCAATTAGTCTATTCACATTCTGCCTAATTATTGAGATGTGAGAGTTTATCCCTGTCATGAGGTTCTTATAGCGTTTGTTGTTGTTGTCATTGTTTTGTTTATTTGTTTGTTGGCTTTCTTTTGATTTGGAGATTGATTTATATGTGTTTTCAATCTTTTTCTTGCATTCTTGGAAAGGGCATAGTCATTCCTTTTTTTTCATTCCTCTGTGTGTAATACTTTCTTAAAGTTTTCTTATAGAGCTAGTTTGGAGGTGGTGTAAACTCTTAGGGGTTAAATGGGAAGGATTATAATTCTCTATCACTGATGAAGCTTAGCTTAGCTTGGTAGGAAATTCTTGGTTGAAACTGTTTATCATTGAGAACTTTGAAGAGTGGACTCCAGTCTCTTCTGTTTGTAGTGTTTCTGTAGATTAGTCTGCTGCTATTCTAATTGGTCTTCCCTGGTAGGTAGTCTGAACTTTCTCTCTTGTTGCCTTTAGGATTTTTGCTTTTTGTTTTTTGTATACCTACTTTATGTAAGGAAATTACTTTGTATCTAGAAGATCTAGGATTTGATCTTCTCATTTGATGTCTTGCAGGGGTTCTCTGAATCTCTTGTGTTTGAATAGTCACATTTTTGATAAATAAGGGAAGTTTTCTTGGATAATTTCATGGAATTTTGGTTCCAGGGTGGTCTCTGTCTATCTGCCTTTGGAATTCCAATTAATTGTAGGTTGAGCCTATTGCTGTAATACTCATCTCTTGGAACCTTTTCCCCCATCTTTTTAAGCTCCTTTTCCGTGTTTTTAACAGTTTGACTTATTTCCATATTTGGGTCCTCAAGTTCTGAGATTCTTTCTTTTGCTTGTTTAATTCTGCTTTTCATGCTTATCAGTTTATTACTTATGTTGTTTACTGTATTCTTTATTGCCATCATCTCAGTTATCAACTCCTTCATTCTTTCCTCTGTGTCTCCTCATTTCTATTTATTCTCTCTATGATTATCTTGATGTCTGGGTTGGTGGGTTGAGTCCAGTTGTTCTGGGGGCTCTTCACTGTTTGAGTTTCAAAGTCTGTATTTTCAGGTGTTGTCTTCTCAGTGGTTTGTATGGGGCCTGTGTTCTTCCATTGGTTCTTCTTCATTTGTGAGGATTTTCCTCCTTCTTTTTCCCCCTTGTTTATTTCTGTTGTTCAATGATGGGGGATAGCTTTCACTTCTGTTTGCTCAATTCCCTAATCTTCCTCATGTAGATCCTCTAGGTTTGTTCAATTTTGAAGCTGGACTGGGCTTGGGGTTGGGGGCGCTGTGCTTTTTACAGTTTTGAGATTTGATTAAGGGAGGAACTGTGATTCAGAAGCTGTCTGCGTATTCCAGTATCCACTGACAGGTGTTTGGCCCCTGGAACTCACTCCCCACCACCTTACAATATTTCTATGTGGTGGGGGTGTATGTTTGCCCCTAAAAGCAAAATGACATAAGAAAAAGGAACAGAATGGACAAAGGAAGGAGAGAGACAAAAGGAAGGTGAAGAGAGAGAAGAAAAGAGGGAAAAGACAAGCATATCAACTAATGAATAAACAAAGAAACAAACAAAAAACAGAAAAAAGCAAAAAAACACAAAAACACAAAAGAAATCATACAAACAAACAAAAAACCCTGTTGATCTCAAAAATATGCATACACAAGCAGAAAATCTAAAAATAAAATAGCAAAAATCAAAGCAAGTACAAAAATGTAAACAAAACCAGAAGGAAAGAGGAAAAAAAAGAGCTTCCTCTATGGCCATTTCTGGAACTTCAGACTCATTTCTCAAGCACTGCTGCCATTTTTCACTGCCACAACATTAGGGAGTGGCTCCAGTCTCCAGCCCATCCCCTCCACTCTCAGCACTCATTGATTGGGTTGCTTTCAGCATGGGTCAGACACCCCATGTACTGCTGTGGGAAGAGGTTGAATCTGATCCAGACTCACCCGACTTGTCTGCTGCTGCTGCTGCTGCTGCCAAATTTCCCACTCAGATCAGCTATGTCTGTGCCTAGTCTAGCCTGGAGGAGCATCTGTCTCTCCATGCCCAATGATCAATCCCGGAGGGGTGTGGAGATTGCCTCTGGGTCTCAGGTTGGAGGCTGGACATAGCTGGGCAAGGCAACACAGGTTTCTGCCTGGTCCTGGGACAGAAAAAATGGCATCCGTCAGGGTCTCCTCACCTGGCAGGACTCAGTTCCAATTTCTCTGCCACGCCTACCCCACGGTTCCTGCTGCTAGTGCCTGGCCTGCTGCCACAGGTGGCAGCATGGACCAGGTGCCATGGATCAAGGAGCAGCTGATCTCTGCTGCCTCCTCCCAAGAGACCTCTGAGAACGGCAGATGATCCTGTGCAATGGAGGCTTCAATTTCAGGGCAGTGGTGGAGTGCAGTCACCTCCAGAGGAAAGCCCCAGATGCTTGAACCTGAGTCTCCCCTCAAATGGTCTTCCACTCACCCACCAGCACACACCCACTCAAGCAGTCTTTATGGACATTCGCTTTTTTAGAGACTCACACTCCGACCAGTTTCTTCACCATCTTGCCACTCAAATTATCTTTTCAAAGAACAAACTTTTTATTTCATTGATCTTTTGTATTTTTTTATTTCAATTTCATTTAGGTCTGCTCTTATTTTATTACTTCTTTTTTCTTGCTAACTTTGGTTTTGGTTTGTTCGTGTTTTTCTAGTTCCTTGAGTTGTGACATCAGGTTTTCAATATGCAATCTTTCGGTCTCATTAATGTAGGCCTTAAGTGCTATAAGTTTTCCTCTGAGAATGCCTTTGGCAGTGTTCCAGAGGCTTGGATAATTGGTTTCATTGTTGTCATCTGTTTTGATACATTTTCAAATTTCTATCTTGACTTCATTGATGACTGAAGGATTATTCAGGAGTGGATTGTTTAACTTCCATGTTTTTGTTTTGTTTCAAGAGTTCTTCTTAGAGTTAATTTCTAATTTGATTCCAATGCGCTCTGAGAAGGTACTTGATATTATTTAGTAGATTTTTTTGAATTCTTGAGCCTGACTTGTGGCCTATTATATGGTATCTCTTGGAGAATGTCCTATGTGCTGATGAGAAAAATGCATATTCAGTAGTTTTGGAAATGTTCTGTCGATGTCTATTAGTTCCATTTGCTCTAGAGTTCAGTGTAACTCCAATGTTCTTTGTTGACCATCTGCTTTGAAGATTCCTCTATTGTTGTCAGTGGAGTGTTGAAATTTTCCACTCTTATTTTATTGCTTTATATCTCTTTTTGTAAGTCTAGTAGAATACGTTTTATAAAGCTAGGGGCTCTGCTGTTAGGTGCACATATATGTAAAATTGTTATATCTTCCATTGGATCAATCCCTTTATCATTATATAATGATCATCTTTGTCTTTTTTACAGTTGTTAATTTAAAGTCTGTTTTAGCTGTTATAAGAATGGCTACTCCTGCTCATTTTTGGTTTCTATTTTGATGGAATATTTTTCCCCACCCTTTTACCTTGAGTCTATAGAGTCTTTGGCAGTTAAGGGGTCTCTTGAAGGCAGCAGATATTTGCATTGTAGGCTTCTCTTCCCCATTCTGCCAGTCTATATCATTTTAGTGGGGACATTGAGACCATTTACAGAGTTAATAATGATATGTAACATTCTATTCTATTCATCACACCAGTTGTTATCTGGTTTATTTATTTATTTTTCTCTTTTATGTTGGTGTGCCATAAAGCATGTGAGCTTGATGATTTCCAGAGATTTTCTGCTGTTGTGTTTATACCTTTTGTTTCAGTATTTAGAACTCCTTTGAGCATTTCTTGTAGAATCTATCTAGCAGTGACAAATTCCCTCAGTATTTGCTTGTCTGACAAAAACTTCATTTCTCCTTCATTCACGAAACTTTGCTTTGCGGGATACATATTTCTTGGCTGACTGTTAGTCTGTTTGAGGACATTGAGGATGGGGCACCAAGCCCTTCTGTCTTATAGGGTTTCTTCTGAGAAGTTTATTGTTAGTCTGATGGGGTTACCTTTGTGAGTTATCTGATGCTTTAGTCTGACTACTCTTTTTTTTTTTTTTTTTTAAGTTGGCGTCTCACTCAGTCACCCAGATTGGAGTGCAGTGGCCACTCCCGGCCACTGCAGCCTTGACCTACTGGACTCCAGCGATCCTTCCACCTCAGCCTTCCAAGTAGTGGGAACTACAGGTGCACACTACCTCGCCCGGCTAATTTTTTATTTTTTGTAGAGATGAGGTCTTGTCAAGTTGCCCAGGTGGGTCTCGAACCCACGGGCTCAAACAATCCACTCACCTCAGCCTCCCAAAGTGTGGGATTACAGGCTGAGCCACCGAGCCCGACTCTGACTGTTCTTAAAATTATTTTCTTCACATTAACTTTTCATAACCTGTTGACTATGTACCTTAGGATGATCTTTTTGCAATGAATCTCCTAGTGATTGTTTGGGCTGTATCTGGATGTTTAGATCTCTGGCAAGGCTGGGAAGTTTTTCCCATTATTTCTTCAAATAAGTTTTCCAAACTATCTGTGTTCTCTTCTTCCTCAGGAACACTTATGTTTCTTAGATTTGGATGTTTTACATAATTCCATATTTCTTGGAGACTTTGTTCCATTCTCTTGATTCTTGTTATTTATTGTTGTCTAATTGGGTTAACTCAAAAGTTATGTCTTCAAATTCTGAAATCCTTTTGTCTGTCTGTTCTAGTGCATTGTTAAATTTTCCACTGCATTTTGTACTTCCCTAAAATGATACTTTCATTTTTGGGATTTCAGTTTTTTGTTTTTTAAGATGTCTATCTCTTTGGAGAATTTTTAATTCATATCCTAAATAGTTTTTTTTTTAATTTCATTATATTGGTTTAAACTTTCTCCTGAAGCTCATTGATCAATTTTAGAATTAACCTTTTGAATACTAAGTCTGGAGTTTCCAAGATTTTATTTTGGTTAGTGTTCACTTCTAAAGAGTTGGCGTGATGTTTTGGTGGGTGTTGGAAAACTCTTTTTTCATGTTGTCAGAAATATTTTTCTTGTTCCTTCTCATTCAGGTAGACTATTTCTCCTAAACTGATGTTGGCAGAGAGCTGATGTAGACACTGTAGTGAGTTTTTCAATTGCTATATCTGGCGGTCCTGTGTTGGGTCCCTGCCCTGGCTTACAGTGTCCTAAGTGGTCCAAGCTGCTTGAAAAGTGGTGTCTTCTGGGGTATGGGATCAGTCCTTCCCCAAAGCTAATGCATTATATCTGACATAGTGAGCTATGCTGTTAACCTCCAGCTAGGAGGTGACACTTGTGGGAGTAAGCCTGCTGCAATGGTGGCTGTGAAATTTCTTCTTGCAAGCATTGTTCCAAGCTATTGTCCAGTCAACCTCAGCAGAGGGCAGGACTCTTGGGATACCCAAATTCTGTCTGTTTTGAGCCTTCAAGGGGAGTGCTAGGAAGAAAGGAGCTAAAGTACCTCAAAAGTTTGTGTTTTGGTTACCCCAGTGGGGATTAGGCGGAAGTCCCAGGCCACTAGGGTATTGCCTGTGCAGGACAGACACAAAAGAGTTTACAGAGGAGTGAGTTGTTGTTATGGCAATAAGTCTCACCCAGATCCCCACCTTAGCCTCAGCAATTTGCCTTCTGAATGTTAAAGTGCAGCTCGCCTCAGGACCTCAGGTGTTCTCACAGCAGCCTGCCCCAGCCTTGGACTGACTGCCACTCATAGTTTGCCCTTGGAATCCATTCCATCCCAGGCTAGCTGAAAAGTAGCTACCACTAGGGTTAAGTTCCTGAGACATGGCAGCTGGAGCTGCTCAGGACTTTCTTTTTCTTCCTCTTCTCTTTCTTCTCCTTCTTCTCCTTCTTCTCCTTCTTCTTCTTCTTCTTCATTTTCCCCTGCACCAGTCCACTTGGTTTCAGCAGAAGACAGCTGTGGAGAAGGCAGTTTCCCATGAGGAAATGAAGTCCCACAAGGCTCAGGGGGCTTCCACGTCTGCAGCAAGAGCACCGAACTCTAGAATTCCCCCCAACTCAGTTTCCCCACTGCATCCAGAGAATGCCAGTGGTCTGTGGTGATCTAGGCAAGAGTCTGGCTAGTTCTAACCCAGATCAGTGGATTTTTCTCTTCTTTGCACTGTGTGGTTATTACCACATCCTTGATGAGACATACGGCATGCTGCTGGTCCTGTTCTTCTCTGGTTGCCAAGGAAACTCTATCTTGGTTTTTTACTTCATAGGAGAAACAAAGTGTAGCTGCCTCACATTGGCCACCTTAATCCCTTTTATTGTGATCTTCTTGTGTTCCAGGTTGTGTTTTGCTTTTTTTGTGTCATTTAGTACTCATTAAAACTCTATGGAATACCTAACATTATTATCACCACTTATTATTATTAACCCCCAGCTTATAGAGCTTGAGTAACATGTTCAAAATTTTACCTAATAAGTTGTGGAGCTGAGATACAAACCAACATCTGTGTGATACAAGAATCTAACTTCTGACTTGTAGGAATATAAACTAAGTACCAGCCAGAGTGCTTGATTCGGAGAGTATAATGCTCGATAAGAAACAACTCCTGCCTTCAGGAGCTCAAGGTCAAATGTGAGAGGTGAAAAAGCAACTGTCAATTACAAGACTTAGGTGTTGTAAGGCAGTGAGTACAGATAAGAGGCTATGACATTATTTGAGAAGAGCACTGAGCCCAATTTGGAAGGCCATAGGAGGCTTTTTAAGGGCATATCTTTATAAATGCAATAATATGAAAATAGCAACGTGACTTGACTCTATTGTTGTTTGCTGTCTATATTCCATAAACCCATCATAACTAACCACAAATTACAACTCATTACCAGACCATCTTCTTTATTTACTCCTTAACTTTAAAAGGAGACAGGAAATGCTAATAAAAAATGTCAGCAAGCACCTAGATCTTGTAAAGGACCATGATGTAATAGGAAAATCTTTTTAAAAATAAATATTGATCATTGTAATCTTGGAATTTTAGCCCCAATAACAACTTTACAGCTTTATTACTATATATTCTTCTTATAAATAAATATCATCACACATTTTATAATCTAGACAGAAATATCTTAGATTTTAGACTGATGAGAGGTGTCAACTGAGAAATCATATTCAGTCCAATGTCTCTGGGCATCTGAGGCAAATTTCTAATATTTGTATACCTCAATACTTTCAATCTAGAGTTTTTTAAGTACATTTTATCCATTTTCATGCTAACATTGAAGTCTTCCCAGAATCTTTTAAAGGACACAATTTCTACTGGTATCTCTATATAACTGGCATCTTTGTGCCATCTAGTGAACATCTACAAAGTACTAATAGGGAATAAAATCCAGGAAGCTCTTGCTAGGGACCTGCAATTTAATGATATTTAAAGTGTTTAATCTTTTTAAAAATTCATTTATTATTGCTGTTACTGAATAAATACTAGCACTCTTTCCACAAACTTCCAAAAAAAGGGAAGATAATTTTTAAGTGTTACAAAGGGATTTTACTTTTATGAAAAGCATTTCTATTACATTTTACAATTTTTCTGAAAGAGTTTCCCTAACATTCCTGCTCTAGTTTTTTGTCTGCTGTGCTCTTTACATGAAAGTGTGGTCATTTCAAATAAAACAAATTTCAGTTCTTTGGTGGGCTAGTGAATAATCTTTTATTTAAATGTTTTCACTTAGTTCATTTCAATATACCAATTCTATCAGTGACAAACCAAAATATTGTTCAACTTCTTCCAAAGATGGGTGAGTTTTAAATCTGCTTTGAGATCCATATTGCTGGGGGTTTGGGGTGTATATGAGAATGCAAAAATTACCTTGGACATGTGTTCCTCTTCTTCACTGCTTCTCTCACATCTCGGACCTCAATTTTTTAAAAAGTTATTCTTGACCATAATTTGACTATTTTGTTAACAAGCATTCCAAAAGGCATGATATAGTATCGTTAACTATAATTTGCAATGGAAAAGCAAACTTCTAAACAGCATTTGTGTTGCCCTTTAGACCTCCTGAAATCATTGTTTTCTTGACATTAGCGGTGGGAATGCCTTTGAGATATAGTCCTTCTAACAAACTAAGAATGAGGAGGAAATTCCTAAACTTATTAAAGAATGCCTACAGAAAGTCTACAGCTAACATCATACTTAATGATGAGAAACACAGAACTTTTCCAATAAGATCAGGAACAAAGCAAGAAAGTCCTCCCTCCCCACCCCTCTTCAGCTTTGTGCTGGAAGTCCTACATAATGCAACAAAACCAGAAAAGGCATAGTAATTGAGAAGGAAGAAATAAAATTGTCTTTGTTAACAGATATGGTTCTCTAGGTAGAAAATCTAAATGAATAAACAAAGAAAATTCCTGGTACCAATGAGCAAATTATAACAAGAATACAGAATGCTAAGTTAATACACAAAAGTCAGTTGGTTTCTTGTATACCAGCAATAAACAATTGGAATTTGAAATAAAAAAAAACACAATGGCATTGACCTTAGCAACTCCCAAAATGAAATGCTTAGGTATAAGTCAAACAAAATATGAACAAGATCTACATGAGGAAAGCTACAAAACTCTGCTTTTAAAAAGTCAGAATAAGAATTATTTTGCATGTTTATGGATGGGAAGAACCAATATTTTATTTATTTATTCATTCATTCATTCATTCCATCGAAGTCACTCAGGCTGGAGTACAATAAACACTCGTGGCTACCACAGCCTCAACCTGCAGGGCTCAGACAATTCTTCCATCTGAGCCTTCAAAGTAGCTAGAACTACAGACATGCACCACCATGCCTGGCTAATGTTTTTTTTTTTTATTTTTTGTAGAGATGAGTTCTCACTAAGTTGCCCAGTCTGGTCTCAAATCCCTGGGCTCAGGAAATCTGCTTGCCTTTGCCTCCCAAACTGCTGGAATTACAGGTGTGAGCCACTGTGCCTAGTCTGGAAAAGCCGGTATTTTTAGATGTCACGTCTTCCCAAATTTATCCAGAGACTCAATGCAATTAAATTCCGACAAAGATCCCATAAAGTTTTTGTGAACATCAAGAAACTGATTCTAAAGTCTGTATGGTGAAGGAAAAGACTCAGATGCCAACAACTGGATATTCACATGCAAAAAAAAAAGAAAAGGAAAGAAAAAAAGAATGTAGGCTTAGACCTTATACTTTTAACAAAAAATTAACTCAAAATGGATCATAAAACAAATGCAAAATGGAAGACCATAAAACTCTTTGAAGGTAACATAAGAAAAATCGAGGTAACATTGGATTTGGTGACGACTTTTAGCTACAATGCCAAAGGCATCAGTCATGAAAAAAAGTTATTGGTAAATTGGACTTAATTAATTTTGAAAAATGCTCTGCAAGACACGTTGTCAAGAGAATAAGAAGACAATTCACAAACTGGTAGAAAATATTTGCAAAAGGCATAACTGATAAAGGGCAATTATCTAAAATACACAAATAACTTAAAACAATGATAAGAAAATGTACAATCCAACTTAGAAATGGGCAAGGGAGCTGAGCAGATGCTTTATCAAAGAAGAACTATAGATGGCAGATAAGCATATGAAAAGATGTTCAGCATCATAGATAACTAAGGAATTGCAAATTCAAACAAGAATGAGGTAATGTTACACATGAATCAGAGTGATGAAATTCAAAACACTGCCTACACCAAATGCTGGCATGGATGTGGAGTAACAGGGACTTTCATTTGTTGCTGGTATAAATGCAAAATGATATGGCCACTTTAGAAGACAATTTGGCAATTTTTTTTTTGAGTCAGGGTCTCACTCTGTCACCCAGGCTGGAGTCTAGTGACACAATCACGGTTCACTACACCCTCGATCACCTGTGCTCAAGTAATCTTTCTACCTCAGTCTCCCAGGTAGCTGGGACTACAGGCCTGCACAACTTCACTTGGCTATTTCTACTTTTTGTAGAGATGATGTCTGCTATGCTGCCTAGGCTAGTCTTAAACTCCTGGAATCAATCACTCTTCTCACCTCAGCCTCCCAGAGTAGTAGGATTACAGACATGAGTCACCACACTGGGCTGGCAATTTCTTATGAGATTAAATATATATTTATCATCCAATCCAGCAATTACATTCCTATGTATTTAGACAAATGTACTGAAAATTTATGCCCACGGGACAACCTGCACACAAATATGTATAGCCGCTGTCTTCATAATTGACAAAACTTGGAACCAACAAAGATGTCTTTCAATAAGTGAATGAATAAATAAACTGTGGTTCATCTATATAATAAAACATTACTCAATTATAAAAAGAAATGAGGGAGATGGCACTTAAGATGGCAACCAGACAGGTTGGACTGTGAGAGTCTCCACAAAGGCAAGTGTCCATAAAGACCCTCTGCGTGAATAGGCGTGCACCAATGGGAGAGTGAGAGTCCCTCTGAGGGGAGACTCATGTTCATGCACCTGGGCCCCCTCTCTGAGGGTGACTGCAAACCCCCACCACCCTGAGATAGGCGTGCGGGCATACTTGCAAGATCGTCTGCTCTTCCTGGGACTCTCCTGCCAAATCCAGTTGATTCTCATTGCCTAACGCCTGGCCCACACCATCACCTGTTATAGTGGTTCATCTGGAGCCTGGGATCTGATCAGTGGAGAGAGAGAATCTGGGAGAGCTGGAGAGGTGCTCCATGCCAGGTGAGGAGAGGCCAACCACAGCCATTTTCTCTGTCCCAGGACCAGGCAGAGACCTGCATTGCCCCTTCCAACTCTACTAGCCTGCAACTTGGGACCTAAAGACCAGGCAGAGATCTTCATTGCCCCACCCAGTTCTGCCCAGTTCCAACCAACCTCCAACTGGGGACCTAAGGTAATCTCATCAAACTGGGAAAGACAAAAGTCCCTCTCCCATGCTGGCTCAGACACAGATAGGACAGATCTGAGTGGCAGACTTAACAGGCTGCAAGCCAGCTGAGTCCAGATCTGATCCACCCTCCTTTCAAAGTAGGCATGGGGCATCTGACCCAAGCTGTGAGCAACCCTATCTGCCTGTGCTGAGAGCAGAGGGGAGGGGCTGGAGATCAGAGCTGAAAGGAAGCTGGGCTTATAGGAACAACCTCAGAGCAAGTTTGGTTCCTTGCTTTATTTATTTATTTATTTATTTATTTGTCTGCTTGTCTTACTCATTTTTGTTTGTTTTTTTGTTTTAGTTTTTTTTCTCTCTTTCGGTTGTTGATAATGTTTTTGTACTAGCTTTGTTTCTGCTATTTTATTGTTTTTTTTAGACTTCTTCTCTATGTATGGGAAGAGTACATCAATAGTCAGATTTTTGTTGGACTGTGTGTTTGTATGATTATCTGTATGTTTTAGTTTTTGGTTTTTTTTTTACTCTTTTCTGTCATTGTGTCTCTTTTCATTTGTTAGTTGATACTTCTGTCTGTTTTCCCTCCTACTTCTCTCTCTCCACCTTCCTCTTGTCCCCCCCACCTTCCTTTTTAGATTATTTTCCTTTTTCTTACTTCATTTTGATTCCAGGGAGCAGACCTATAGCCCCACTACATGGACAGATTGTACAGCAGTGGGAAGTGGGTTCCAGGGTGCATACACCTGTCGGTGGATACTGGGATCTGCAGATAGATTTTGAATCACAGCTACCCCCTCAGTTAAACCTCTAAACTGCAAAAAGAACAGCCCCCAACTCACAGTCCAGATTCAGAGTTGAACAAAGGCAGAGGATCCACATAAGGAAGAATAGGAGACTGAGCAAACAGAAGTAAAAGCAACCACACCATCCCAGAACAACAGAATTAAAGAAAGAGGGAGGGGAGGTGGGAGGGAAGAAAATCTACACAATGAAGGAAAACCAAAAGAAGAATATAGGTCTCACACAGATCCCTGGGAGGTCTGACACTGAGAAAACAGACTTTGGAACACAAACATTGAAGAGCCCTCAGACGGACTGGTCTAAAACCACAAACCCAAATACCAAGACATTAATCAAGAGAATAAAAAGAATTGAGGAGAGACAAGAGGAAAATAAGATGGAGTTGATAATTGAGATAAAAGCAGTAAATAGTACTTTGAATGAAGTAAATAACAAACTGATAAGCATGGAAAGCAGAATCAGCCAAGCAGAAGAAAGAATCTCAGAACTTGAGAACCAAAATATAGAACTAACCCAAATTGTCAAAAACACAGAAATGAAACTCAAAAAGACAGAACAAAACCTTCAAGAGATGAGCGATTATCTCAAGAGACCAAATCTAACAGTATTTGGAATTCCTGAGGCAGAAAGAGACACAGAGACCACCCTGGAACAAAAATTCCATGAAATTATTCCAAAAAATTCTTTCATCTCAGCAGTGATGCGGGCATTCAAACTCAAGAGATTCAGAGAACCCCTGCAAGACAACAAATGAGAAGACCAACTCCTAGACACATGGTAATTTGCCTAAACAAAGTAGGTATAAAAGAAAAAATTCTAAAGGCAACAAGAAAAAAAGGTCAGACTATCTACCAGGGAAGACCAATTCGAATAGAAATTGATTTATTCACAGAAACACTTCAGGCTAGAAGAGCTTGGAGACCAATCTTCAAAGTTCGCAAAGATAAACCATTTTAACCAAGAATAAACTACCCAACTAAGTTAAGCTTCATCGTGAGAGAGAATTAAAATCTTTCCCAGTCACTCAATCCCTAAGAGCTTGCACTGCCTCTAGACCAGCTCTACAAGAAACATTTAAGAAAGTATTAAACACAGAAGAAAGAGGAAACAGAATGACAACTTTCTTCATAAGAGTGCAGGAAAAAGATTGAAAACACACATGAATCAACCCCAAAGCCAAAAGAAAGACAAAAAATAAACAGGAACAACAACTCCATAAGAACTTTGTGATAGGGATAAACTCTCACGTTTCAATAATTAGCCTGAATGTGAATGGACTAAAAGCACCACTGAAAAGATATAGAATGGCAAAATGAATAAAATATCATGAGGCAACAATATACTGTCTCCAAGAGATTCATCTCCCCATGAAGGACACTCACAGACTCAAAGTAAGAGGATGGAAAAAAATTAAGGAGAATGAACACAAAATAAAGCAGGAGTTGCAATCTTAATATCAGACAAAATTAAGCTTTAAGCTATCAAAAATTTTAAAAGATGAAGAAGGTCACTATATAATGATAAAAGGTACAATCCATCAACAAGAAACATCCATCCTAAACATATATGCACCCAACATAGGAGCACAAATTTTCATAAAGCAGCCTCTAGGAAAATTTAAAATAAATAAAAAAATCAGCCGGACGTGGTAGCGTATGCCTGTAATTCCGACTACTTGGAAGGCTGAAGCAGAAGGATCACTGGAGCCCAGCAGGTCGAGGCTGTGGTGGCCGAGAGCGGCCACTGCACTCCAGTCTGGGTGACAGTGAGACTCCAACTCAAAAAAAAAAGTTTGGCCACATCCTTGGCCATAAATCAAGCATAAACACATGTCATAAGATTGAAATTCTGCACTGCACCTTCTCAGACCAGAGTGGAATAAAAATAAATATCAACACCAGCAAAGTTACCCTAAACCCCACAAAGAAATGGACACTAAACAGCATGATGCTAAGCAACTCCTGGGTCAACATGGAAATCAAAACAGAGATTAAAAGATACCTGGAAACAAATGAAAATGAAGAAACATCTTACCAAAATCTCTAGGATGCCATGAAAGCAGTAGTAAGAGAGGAAAACACATCTCTTCAAACAGAAAATGGAAAGATCACAAGTTAACAAACTAACAAGTCACCTAAGGAAGTTGGAAAAGCAAGACTGGTAAAACCTTAACTTCAGCAGAAGAATCTAGACCACCAAAATAAAAGCCCAAATCTGGGACATAGAAGACAAAAAGATATTATCAAAAAATCAATGAACAAAAAGCTGGTTCTTAGAAAGGATAAACAAGATTGATGGTCCTCTAGCTAGACTGACCAAGAAAAAGAGAGAAAAAGCCCAAAAAACACAATCAGAAACACAAAAGATGAAGTCACAACTGACCCTGAAGAAATACAGAGACTACTATGTACACTTGTATGGAAACAAACTTGAAAACCTAAAGGAAATGGAGGATTCTCTGACATCACACAACCTACCCAGGTTGAAACAAGAAGAAATTGAGACCCTAAATAGACAAATAGCAATCCAGGAATTGACTATGTCATAAGAAAACTATCTACAAAAAAAGCTGTGGACCAGATGACTTTCCAGAAGAATTCTACAAAATATAAAAGGAGAAACTGATACCAATCCTACTGAAAGTATTGAAGGCAATTGAGAAAGATGGAACTCTCCCCAAATCATTTTATGAAGCTAACATCACATAGATACCCAAGTCAGGTAAAGATCCAACAAAGAAAGAGAACTACAGGTCAATATCCTTGATGAACATAGATTCCAAAATTCTCAACAAGATCCTAGCAAACCAGATTCAACAACACATGTCAGAAAACTTCTACCATGACCAAGTAGCCTTTGTCCTTGGGATGCAAGGCTGGTTCAACATTGGTAAGACCATAAACATAATTAAATACATCAACAGACATAAAAACAAAAACCACATGATTATATCATTTGATGCAGGAAAAGCTTTTGATAAAATTCAGCACACCTTCTTGATAAAAACTCTCAAATATCTAGGCATAGATGGAACATACCTCAAAATAGTAAGAGCCATCTATGAGAAACCACAACCATCATAATGCTAAACAGACATAAATTAGAACCATTTCCCCTGAAAACTGGAACAAGACAAGGATGCCCACTCTCACTCCTCCCGTTCAACATGGTTTTGGAAGTTCTAGCAGAGCAATCAGAGAAGAGAAGGTGATGAGGAGCATCCAAATAGTTAAAGAGGAAATCAGGTTATCTCTCTTTGCAGATGACATAATTCCATACCTCAAAAACCCAAGAGAATCTGTCAAAAACTTCTATGCACTAATAAAGGAATTTTGCAAAGTCTCAGGGTATAAAATAAATATGCAAAAGATAATCACATTTCTATACACTAATAATAAACAAACAGAAAACCAAATAAAAAGCACAATTCTGTTCACAATGCCACAAAAAAAATGAAATACCTTGGCATCTTCCTAACCAGAGATGTGAAAGACCTTTACAATGAAAACTACAAAACACTGCTCAAAGAAATCAAAGATGACACAAACAAATGCAAAAATATTCCATGTTCATGAATTGGAAGAATCAACATTGTTAAGATGTCCATTCTACCTAAGGCAATCTACAAGTTTAATGCAATACCCATCAAATTTACAGAATTACAAGCAACATTCTTCTCAGACCTAGAAACAGCAATACAGGAATTCATATGGAATCATAAACTACCATGAATAGCCAAAAATTCCTCAGCAAAAAAAAGAAAGAAAGCAGAAGGTATCACATTCTGAGATTTTAACTTTATTATAAAGCTACAATAATTAAAACAGCTTGGTATTGGTACAAGAACAGGCATATAGACCAATGGAATAGAATTGAGATTCCAGAAGCAAAACCTCAATTTCTCAACCAACTCATCTTTGACAAAGCCTCTACCACCAACCACTAAAGAGAGGAGAACCTATTCAGTAAATGGTGCTGGGGAAACTGGCTGACCACATGCAGAAGATTGAAACAGGACCCGTGCCTATCTCCATACACAAAAATCAACTCTAAATGGATCAGAGACATAAACATAAAGCCTCAAACTATAAGAACCTTGGAAAATGTAGGAGACACTCTTATGGAAATTGAAACTGGCAACCAATTCCTGATCAAAACCCCAAATGACCATGCCATAAAAGATAAGATAGACAAGGGGGACCTTATCAAACTGACAAGCTTCTGCAAAACCAGAGAAATCATCAAGAGAGCAAGGAGACAGTCCGCAGACTGGGAAAAATATTTTCCAACTCTATGTCTGGCAAAGCCCTAACATCTAGGATCTACAAGGAACTCAAACATGCGGAAAAGAAAAAAAAATAGCCCCATTACAAAGTGGGCAAAAGATATGAATAGACAGTTCTCAAAGAAGACATACAAACAGCCAACAGAAACATGAAAAAACGTTCAGCCTCACTAGTCATCAAAGAAATGCAAATTAAAATCACACTGAGATATCACCTAACTCCAGTCAGGATAGCCATAATCAATGACTCAAAAAATAACAGATGTTGAAGAGGATGTGGCAAAAGGGGGACACTTCTACACTGTTGGTGGGAGTGTAAACTAGTTCAGCCTCTGTGGAAAACAGTGTGGCGATTCCTAAAAGTTCTAAAAATCGACCTTCCATAAGACCCTGCAATCCCCCTACTGGGAATACACCCTGAAGAACTCAAATCTCTCCATAAAAAAGATACCTGCACACATATGTTTATTGCAGCATTGTTCACAATAGCAAGAACATAGAACCAACCATGCTACCCATCAAAAAAGGAATGGATTTTTCAAAAATGTGGTACATGTAGACAATGGAATATTACATAGCCACAAAGAAGAACAAAATCATGACCTTCGCAGCAACCTGGATGAACTTAGAGTCTAGAATACTGAGTGATCTTTCACAGAAACAAAGAACTGAGTATTGCATGTTCTCACTCATAAGTGGACCTCGAACAGCTATTGTAATACTATAAGAAAAGGATTGACAGTAGCAGGAAACTGTGGGGGCACGGGCGGAGGGGAGGTGGGATTGGCAGTAGTGAGAAACTGCCTGGGGGGGGCACACCTCATCAACAAGGGTAACTGCACAATGAATATTTGTATACCTAACCCTGAATTGTACCCCACAATTTAAAACAAAATAAATAAAATAAATAAAATAAAATAAAAATAAATGAGCTATCAAGCCATGAGAAAACATGGAAGAAACTGAAATGCATATCCCTAAAGTGAAAGAAGTCAATCTGAAAATATTCCATAATGTCTGATTCTACCTACATGACATTCTAGAAAAGGCAAAACTCTAGAGACAAAAGTTCAATGGTTTTCAGGGGTTTGAAGGAAGACAGAACTGATAACTTGGAGCATAAGAAATTTGGGGGGCAAAAAAACTACTCTGCATGACATATAACAGTGGATACATATCATTTCACATGTGTCCTCAACTATAGAATGTATAACATCAAAAGTAAGCCCTAATGCAAACTGCGGACTTTAAGTGATAATGATGCATCGGTACTGACTCACTTTTATAACGAATGTTTCACTCTGGTGTTGAATGTTGATCATGAGGAAGATTCTGTGGGGTAGGGGTGGAGAACAGGATGTATATGGGAACTCTTTACAATATTCACTTGGATCAAATACATGCCTCAGCATGTACTATCTGTCTGTCATTAGAGAAAGGCAAGAGTGTGGTGTTGCTGTCCTGGCCAGGTTAATGCTTTATTCTGCAGGAATACTAAGAAAAACCCTCCAGCATTTAGGTTCCGCATTTAATATCATATAACAGCAGCTCACCACTACAGATTAGAAATCTGTAGTACATCGAAGGTAATATGCCACTAACAATTCCCAAAACAGCTTAATTACAGACTAAGTTGACTTAATCTCACACTAATCACTGACAGAGAAGAGGAATGTATATTTCCATGGTCTCTACTTTAAAAAAAAAACCTCAATATCTGATATTCATTTTAAAATTACAATACACAGAAAATCAAGAGGAAAAATGACTCATTGACAAGAGAAAAAGGAATCAACAGAACCAGATACCGCAGACAGTCAGTAAAACTATCACACAGGAATTTTAAAATAATTTTGATTAATAAGTGAAAGGACTTACGAAGAAGAAAGACAATGTGCATGAAGATATGGGGAATTTCAGCACAATATGAAATCTATAAAGAAAGTCAAATGGAAGAACTAGCAGAAAAAGACATCAGATGTAAAGAATTATTTCAAAGAACTTACCAAAGAATTACATAGGAAATAATCTGTGAACTTAAAAATAGGCCAATAGAAATTAGCTAAATAAAAACATAAAAAGGAGAAAGATTAAAAAAAAAGTGAATACTCAAAATCCAAGAACAATATCTAGCATAGATGCAATTGGAGTCCAAGAAGGAGAAGAAGGAAAATAAGAGGCAGAAGCAGGAACTTATCCTTACCTTGTGTGCAGACAAAATTTAACTAGAAATGGGTAATAAACCTAAATGTAGATGTTAAATTATGATGTTTCTAGAAGTTTCTAGAAAAATATATAATATGTTTTACCTCTGGTTGGGTAAGAATGGTTATAAACATTGAAAGCATGAACCATAAAATAACCATAAAAAAATAATACTTAAATATTAGATTTCATCAAAATTTAAAACTTCTACTTTTTGAAAATTACCATTCAGAAAGTGTACAGAAAATCACATACTGGGAGAAAACATTTGCCAAATAACTATCTGATAAAGTACTTGTGTCCATCGCATAAAAATAACCTTTACAATTCAAAAAAAGCAAACAACCTAATAAAACATAGCCAAAAGATTTGAATAGACACTTTGACAATGAAGATATGTGTATGGATGACAAATAAACACATGGAAAACATGTTTAAATTAAATGTTAAAGAAATGCAAATCTAAGCCACAACTGTATGTTGACTCATATAGCTTTTTTTAAAAGGACTATATATATACCAAATACTGACGAGGATGTGGTGCACCTGGAAAGATCATCCATCACCAGTACATTTCAAAAATGTAGCTACTTCACAAAGTAACCTGACAGTTTCTTAAAACATGGAGCATATTCTTACCTTCAACCCAGAAATTCCACCACAAGGTACTTACTCAGCAGAAATGAAAACAGATACCCACACAAAGATCTGTACATAAATTTGGACTCAACTTCACTCATGGATAAGAAAAACACGGTATATCCATACAACAGAATAATACCCAGCAATAAAAAGAAACAAACTATTAATAACATGCAAAAACATGAATAAATTGCAAGAGCATTATGTTAAGTCAAAGAGGCCAAGCCAAAAGAGACTACCCATCATAAAATTCCGTATGTTCTTCAAGAGGCAAAATTATATAAATGGATGGTTTTGAGAGATTGGAGGTGCTAGGAAAGGATTTCTTGGAGAGAGACATGAGTGAACATTTTAAGGGTGATGGGATGATACTACATCGTGATTGTGGTAGTAGTTAGATAACTGTGAATATTAGTCATAGCTATTGACTGTACAGTAAAAAAGGATTAATAACTCATGACTTGAAAATACATATATTGAGAGCAAGCTCCCTGCAATCTCCTTCTTTTGGTGCAGCTTCTCAAAGTGTGGTTACTAAGTCTCATCAACTCAGCAATGTTTGTAATAAGGTAACTGACTTCCATTGAGGGCCACTGTATGTCAGGCTACTTGTGTTCACTCTGTCTTTCCTCCTATGGATTATGAATATATTATCAGGTAGTTAATGGTCCCTTTTCCTTAAGTATGGAAATCACTGTTCTGAGATATTACAGAGCTTGCCCCAAAACGCTGCAAATCTTGGAACTAGGAAGGTAACGGATAGCTAATGATCCTCATCAATGTCACCATTAGAGAAGATGATATTAAACACCCCAGACTGCAATTTCCATTAACAAAAAAGCAAAGAAATAGAATACACCTAGGAATTCTAACTCTGCTGCTGCCTGGTTCTTCCCTTGTCTACATTCTCCTGCTCCTAGCTCCTCACTCTACTACAAGACTTTCCGATAGGGCGACATATGCCAGCCAGCATGTGTCCACATAAAAAGCGGAGAACGATGTGCCTCTCTCTGTAACAGTGATTCCCAAAATCTAATCCATGGTCTAGGGTTGATCCACGCAATTTTGACTAGTCTGTTGCAAAATGAGGGGGGAAAAAGACAATTTAGAGAGTGTTTCACAAGACCAAAATGTTTCATTTAAATGACTTTCCTTTAGGCTGGTATTATATCATTTCCACTTTTGTAATGTTAAAATGTTTTGGGTTTTGATTTAGTGATGATGGTTATGGTACAGGGCAAGGCTTTTTAAAATTCTTGTTTGGCAAAATAAAAATTAATACCAAAAGTTTGAAGGGAAGTGTCACCTTTCCATGAAACCAGGTAGTTTAGTGACCGTTGTTTTTCAGCCATTTTTAAGGTATCCACAAGAGCTTGCGTGTGTGTTAGAAACCACATTCAATAGTTTTTCCCATCATCAGGCCAATGGGAATTTCATCAGCCTTGTGGGCAGAGTGGGATGACCTCAACACTCACAGCAAGGCCAAGGGCAGTGTTCTTGGGGCTGGCAAGAGCAGCCCAGGGCACAACCCCAGTGAGAGGCAAATGCCAAATCCACACCTTCTGAATTGGGTGTGGTGGTATGCACTTTGGGTTCCAGCTACTAGGGAGGCTGAGAAGGGGGGCGGTTTCTTGAGCCCAGGAGGCTGAGGCTGCAATGAGCTATGATCACACTACTGCACTCCAGTCTGAGCAATAGAGCAAGAACCCGACACCAAAAAAAAAAAAGAAAGAAAGAAAAGAAAAGAAAAGAAGGAAAGAAAATTAATTCTGGCATTGCTCAGTGAACTGACTGGTTGATTTAGTGTCCCTTGAAGTCCACATTTTCAGGGACTTCAGTTGACTTTCTGTAAGTAAAACATTTATGGGAATCTTTAGGAGAAGGAAGGATATAAAATTGTTCCAGCGGAAGCCTGATCTCCAGGAATTTGGGGACAGAGGTGAGAGACAAGTCCTCCCCAAGGTACACAGCAAGAACACAGAGACTGGGAAAAAGTGAGCTTCTGACCAGATGGGACAGTTGCTGGCTGGAAGGGGGTCCCAGGAGGTGTCCCAAACCCTGACAGAAGATGGCATCTACTTAATTGGAAAAAGGCCTCATTACTATTTGAACACTACTTCCCAGGGCGGCAGACAGCCACCTTTCGTGGCTAACTGGCATCCGGGGGAGGGGAGGGGGTAACACAAAGCTAGCAAAACTATCCTCACAGGCATTTTTTAAGGAGAAAAATGAAATATCGCATGTCAAACACTTAGCCCAGGACATAATACATGATAATTACTGCTTTGCATGATGCAGCTTACCAGACTTTGATTATTTTGTCTGCTCTACTCCAGAACATAGAAAGCAAGATCTTAATCATCCGTGCACTCCTGACATCTGGTATTATACATTTCTTTCTTAGTCCAGTCTGGTTGTTATAATAAACATGGTTTAGACTGGATAGTTTATAAGCAATGTAAGTTTATTGCTCACCATTCTAAAGGCTGAAAAATTCAAGATTAAGGTACCACTTAATCTTGTCTAATGAGGGCCCGTTTTTCATAGATGGCACCTCCTAGTTGTGTTCTCACATGGTGGAAGAGCAGCAAACAATCTCTTTCGGGCCTCTTTTTGTAAGAGCACTCATCTCATTCATAAGGGCTCCACCCCTATGACCCAAACACCTTCCCAAAACATCTCACCTCCTAAGAGCCTCATGTTGGGGCTTCATTTTCAACATATGAATTTCAGGGGGACACGTTCAAATCACAGCGGATGCTCAGTTCATATGAGAAGTGTGGCAGATGCTGCTAATTGCCTCCACACATCCACTGTTTCTTCTTTTCTGACATGAATTTCATTTCAGGTGAAAATATGCACAGCTAAACAATGTACCTTGCAAGGCTCCCTTGCAGCTAAGGGTGGCCACAGGAAATAGTTCTCAGATGCAAGTGTAAATTCAATGGGAATTTCTGAGGAAGTTGCTTTTCTTATACAAGTATGATGTCTTCTGCTTTCTTCTTTCTTCTTTCTTTTTTCCTGAAGGGAGTATAGATGAGAGGCTGAAGTTCAGGTAGACCTCTTGCAACAATGAAGCACCAAATGGCATGACAAGTCACACATGATAGGGATGCAGAAGGAAAGGGTTTAAGGGATCTGAAATGCACATAGCATCACAGAACCCTTGTACTAGCTCTGTGCTGTTCACCTCCTTCCAATTCACAGGAGGAATTATATGAATAATAATATTACTCAGTTATCATTTATTAATTGCTAATAAGCTAATCTACTATACAGTGAATCACCCAGGTGATAAACAACCACATAGCAGAATTAAGAGGAAGTTTTACCCGAAACCCACAGGTCATAAGAGAGAAGATAGACAAGTGGGACCTTATTAACTGACAAGCTTCTGCAAGGCCAAAGAAATCATCAAGACAGCAGGGAGACAGCCTACAGACTGGGAAAAAATATTTGCCAACACTAGGTCTGACAAAGGCTTAACATCCTGGATCTACAAGGAACTAAAACACGCTGAAAAGAAAAAAACAAACAACCCCATTATAAAATGGGCAAAAGATATGAACAGACACTTCACAAAGAGGACATCCGAGCAGCCAACAACACATGAGAAATG